>NW_007726755.1:524262-525381 GCF_000696425.1 Galeopterus variegatus
CTCCCGCTCACTGGCTGAGCGAGGCGCGGGAGCAATACCGAGGTTTGCAATCCCGTTGCCGGTCCCTGGTCCGGTACGGGGGCAACACTGAGGGTTGCAATCCGTTGCCGGACACGGAAAAAAGACAAAAAAAAAAAAAAAAAAAGGAACAGAGGATCCATTGGGTTCTTAATCCATTAGCCATATCAGTAACAGGTTGAAGAGAGTCTGAGGACCCATTTCTTCCTGTCAGTACTATAACATAGGCAGAGATAGAAGCTAGCAGGGTTGGCCATGTCTGATTGGAGAAAGCCATTGCAAGGGAAAAATATTGACTTCCTAATCTTCTGTGCAGTAGAATTTCTTCTCTATGAGATTGAGTGAGAGAGAGAGGAAGGAAGGAAGGAAGGAAGGAAGGAAGGAAGGAAGGAAGGAAGGAAAAGAAAGAAAGAATATATTCTAAGAAAATAATATATATATTTCTATGTAATCAGGTACAGAATAGGAAACCAATGTCCAAGGAATTTAAGTATTCATGCGACATCACAAAGCCGGTGACTAGCAGAATTAGATTTGAACCTAAGAGTTCCCAGTCCAAAACCTCATGTTTAATTCAAAGTAGCACACCACCTAGGGCCAGCCTGAGATTTTAGTAATTTACTTTTTAAATTACATACAGCAAAATTCACCCTTTTTTGTTTATGAGTTTTGATAAATGTATACGGCCATGTAACCATGACCACAGTTAACATAGAGAACAGTTCCATAACCCCCAAATTCCCGCATGCTGCCCCTTTGGAAAGGAACCTTTTCCACATCTCAATACTGGCAAAGAGAAAGGAAGAAAGGGAGGGAGGTTGGGAAGAAGAATGATTCTTCTCCAATCCCCAGTTTTCAGGTGGAACTTTTTCTTGGTCCTCAGGCCATAAAAAGGGGATGTCTGTAGGAGTGTCCTTTCTGTGAATTCCTGAGACTTGGATCAAAGCTGGGAGATAAAGGAGGAAAACAACAAACAAACAAGAAAGGCACCATGGTACTTGTCCTTCACATTTTAATTTTCCTCTCCAGACAGCCTGCTACTCTTTAATTTTCAGAGTCTTAGGTAGTTGCTTTTAATGTATTTATATATATATATATATA
>NW_007726755.1:526610-532750 GCF_000696425.1 Galeopterus variegatus
TATATATGAAGCCCATGCTTCTTAGTAGTAGTGTAAGAGAGACAGAGGCTGTAGGGGGCTTACTCCAACGTGGCCAGCATGAGAAATCCAGTTTGAATTTAAGGAGGAAACATGGATGCCTTGATGGAATATTTCAATTCCAAAGGGCAAATTAGGTTCTACTATTATTTAGCCTAAATAGCACAAGATGTTCTGTTAGTATTAAGAAGCCAAACATTAATTAAGCTCTCAGTAATATCAGGGATATTAGCCTGAGCAGATTAACTTTTATCCTGCAGCTAGATTTTAGCAAGGATTACAACATTAAGATTAGTTTTCAGATCTCTAGCCAGTAATGAAAGATAACGTTGGATTTGTCCTTGGTTCTGAGGTAGGATATTCGATAAATAAAAGATCAGGTCTCTGGCATGTGCATGAGATGTAGGATATCTTCAGAGTGCGTATGGACTCAGAAGTTGTGGTATACTCAATTATTTCCACAGATTGATTTGATTTCTGTATATCCATACAAAGAAAACTGTGCTTTAGAGGATATGATTGCCCTCTAGTGGGAGCCACCCAAACTGCAGATCACAATTACCAAGGTCTCTAGGAAGTTCTGAAGATCTGGCCAAATCTACAACGTACAGTAAACATTCTAAAGATGTAGAATTATGCTGCATGTTTGATTTCCTCTTTTCTCTATTTTTCGTGACATATATTTTTAACACACTGTATTTAAAATATTTTCATTTCAACACATAACATAAAATCATTAATAAGTTATTCTATATTGTTTTTTTCATATTAAATCATAAGAATCCAGTATTTATGTTAGAACACATCTTAATTTTGACTAGTCACATACAGAATGCTTAATCGTTGCATCTGACAAGTTTCTCATGGTGGGCAGCATGGCTTTAGTCAGTTATAGCTATTAATTTTTCAAGTTTTTTCTTGCATACAGACATTACTCTAAAATCTTTTACTAGATTGTGATAATTTTTCAGTTGGTTCTCTGGTTTTCTACACTGGCAATATATAATCTATAAATTATAACAATTTTTCACTTCCATTTAAGTATTTAATAATTTATTGTCTTTTTCCAATATGTTGCATTGGATAGGACCTACTAGAAACATTTTCTTTTTAATTTCTTTTTTGTTAGTATGGTAAGAACACTTAACATGAGATCTATCAACTTAACAAATTTTTAAGTGCACAATACAGTGTTATTAACTATAGGCCCAGTGTAGTATAGCGGATATCTAGAACTTATTCATCTTGCATAACTGAAACTTTATACCCACTGAACAGCAACTCCCCAATTCTCCCTCTCCCTAGGCCCGAGCCATAACCGTTCTACTCTCTGCTTTTATGAGTTTGACTATATAAGATACCCCATTTAAGTGGAATCATGAAGTATCTGTCCTTTTGGGACTGGTTTATTTCACATAGTGTAATGTCCCTTGAGGATCATTCGTATTGTCACATATGGGAGCATTTCCTTCTAAGTCAAAATAACACTGTTTATAGCACATTTTCTTTATCCACTCATTCATGAATGGACTTTTAGGTTATTTTTATATTTGGCTATTGTGAATAATGCTGTAGTGAACATGAAAGTGCAGTTATCTTATCCTAATTTCAATTTTTAAAAAATAAATATCCAGAAATAGGATGGCTGGATCATATGGTAGTTATAGGTTAAATTCTTCTTATGAACCTCCATCCTGTTTTCCATAGTGGCTGCGGCATTTTACATTCTCACTAACAGAGTACAAGTGTTCCAATTTCTCTACACCCTCTTCAACACTTGTTATCTTTGTTTTTTGATAATAGCCATCCTAACACTTGTGAAGTGATATCTCATTGTGGTTTTGACTTGTATTTTCCTGGTGATTAGTGATGTTGAGCATCTTTCCACATACTTGTTGGCCATTTCCATTTTTTTTTTTTTTTTTTTTTTTTTTTTTTGAGAAATGTCCATTCAAATACTTTACCCGTTCTTAAATTGGGTCATTTGTATTTTTGCTGCTAAGTTGCAGGAGTTCTTTATGTTTTGGATATTAACCCATTATCAAATACATACTTTGCAAATATTTTCTCCCATTCTGTAGGCTGTCACATCACTCTGTTGATTGTTCCCTTTGCTGTGCAGAAGCTTTTCAGTTTGATGTAGCCTCACTTGTCTATTTATGTTTTTGTTACCTGTGTTTTTGGTGTCACACCCAAGAAATCCTTGCCCATACATATGTCATAAAGTTTTTCCCCTTTGTTTTCCTTTAAGACTTTTTATAGTTTCTGGATTTATGTTTAAGCCTTTAATCCATTTCGACTTAATATTTGTGTATTGTGTAAGATAGGGGTTCACTATCATTCTTTTGTATGTGACTATCCAGTTTTCCCAACATCCTTTGTTGAAGACTGTCCTTTCCCCTTTGTGTACTCTTGGCATCCTTGTCAAAGATCAGTTAATTTTATAGGTGTGGGTTTATTTCTAGGTTCTCTATTATGTTCTATTGGTCTATATTTATTTATTTTTTTTTAAATGCAAGCACCATATGGCTTTAATTACTGTAGCTTTATAATATGTTTTGAAATCTGGAGGTGTGATGCCTCCAGCTTTGCTCTTCTTGCTCACAATTATTCTGGCAATTCATATGTTTCTATATGAATATTACAATTTTTTTTTTCTATTTCTGTAAAAAATGCCACTGGGGTTTTGATAAAAAATACATTGAATCTGTAGATCACTTTGGGTAGTATGGATATTTTAACAATATTGTGTCTTCCAATTCATGAACATGGGATGTCTGCCGCTTATTTGTATCTTCTTTATTTTTTTTTAATGGTTTACAGTTTTTAGTGTATAAGTCTTTCACCTTCTTGGTTGTTTATTCTTAAGTATTTTATTATTTTTAATGCTATTGTAAATGGGATTGATTTCTTAATTTTCCTTTCTGATAGTTCATTGTTCATACATAGAAAAGCAAATTTAATTTTGTATCCTGCAACTTTACTGGATTCTTCAACAGTTTTTTTTTTTTTTTTTTGGGGGGGGGGCATCTTTAGCAGTTTTCTCCATATAGGATCATGTCACCTGCACAGATAATTTTACTTCTTTCTTTCTGATTTGGATGCTTTCTATTTCTTTTTCTTTCCTGATTGCTTTGGTTAGGACATCCAGTATTATGCTGAATAGGAGTGGTGAGTGTGGGCATCCTTGTGTTGTTCCTGGTCTTAGAGGAAAAGCTTTCCGCTTTTCATTGTTGAAGATGATGTTATATGTGGGCTTGTCACATAACGCTTTTATTATGTTGAGGTAACTTCCTTTTATGCCTAGTTTGTTGAGAGTTTTTATTATGAAATGTTATAGAATCTTTTTGAAAGCTTTTTCTGCTTCTAGTAAGATGATTGTATAATTTTTGCACATCATTTTATTAATGTGGTGTATCACATTAATTAATTTGTATATGTTGAGCAATTCTTGTGCTCCAGGTAGAAATCCCACTTGATCTTGCTTAAATGATCTTTCTAGTGTCATTTTGAATTCAGATTGGTAGTATTTTGTTGAGAATTGGGCATATATATTCATCAAGGTTATTGGCCTGTAATTTTCACTTCTCATAGTGTCTTTGTCTTGCTTTGGTATCATGGTAATGCTGGTTTCAAAAAATGAGTTTGAAAGTGATCTCTTTTATTTTTTGGAAGAATTTGAGGAGAATTAGTATTAATCATTCTTTAAAGATTTGATAGAATTACCAAAGAAGCCATCTAATCCTGGGCATTTTATGTTGGGAGGTTTTTGATTAATGCTTCAATCTCTGTATTCTTCTTGCCTGGTCATATTTTGTATTTCTTCATGATTCAGTCTTGGTAAGTTAGATGTTTCTAGGACTTTATCCATTTCTTCAAGGTTATTCAATACTTCGGCATATATTGGCTGACAGTAGTTTATTATGATCATTTTTATTTCTGTGGCATCATTTGTAATTTCTCCTTTCATTTTATTTGTTTGTTTCTTCCTTCTTTTTAGTCTGTCTACCTAAAGGTTTGTTAATTTTATTGATCTTTTCAAAAAACCAACTCAATTTTGCTAGTGTTTTTTGTTTAATTTTTTTAGCCTGTATTTCATTTATTTCTGCCCTAATCTTTATTATTTCCTTCCTTCTCCTAACTTTGGGAATAGTTTGTTCCTTTTCTTCTAGTTTTTATAGGTCTAAAGTTAAGTAGTTTATCATAATTGTATTCTTTTCATTTTAGGGCTTTTTCCTGCAAAATTCCTTTCTAGTACTCCTTTTGCTCTATTCCACAAGTTTTGGTACATTGTAATTTCAATTTAATTTGTCTCAAGATATTTTCCAATTTCTGTTTTGATTTTCTCTTTGACACATTGGTTGTTCAATAGTGTGTTGCTTAATTCCCACATATTTGTGAATTTTTCAATTCTCCTTCTGTTTTTGATTTCTAGATTTATTCTATTTTGGTCAGAAAAGATATTTGACATAATTTCCATCATCTTAAATTTGTTAGGGCTTGTTTTTTGACCTAACATGAGATCTATTCTTGAGAATGTTACATGTGCACTTTAGAAGAATGTGTATTCCACTGCTGTTGTGTGTATTCTTCTGCATATGTCAGTTAGTTCCATTTGGTCTCTATTGTTGTTCAAGTGTTCACTGTTTCCTTATTGTATTGGTGTCTACCTCTCTCATTAGGTCTAATAGTGTTTGCTATCCAAGAGTGAGTACTTTGATATTGTTTGCATATATATTTATGATTGTTACATCTCATTGGATAGATCTCTTTATCATTACATAATTCCTTCTTTGCATTTTTTATAGTTTTTGTTTTAAAATCTATTTTATCTGAAATAAGAATTGCTACTCTTGCCCATTTTTGCTTTCTATTTGCATGATATATCTTTTTCTATCCCTTCATTATTAGTCTGTGTGATTCTTAACAGTTGAGATGGGTTTCTTGTATGCAGTATGTAGTTAGGTCTAATTTTTTAATCCATTTGGCCAGTCTATGTCTTTTGAGTGAGAAATTCAATCCCTTTGTATTTAGAATTGTTTTTAAAAGGTATTGTCTTATTCCTGGCATTTCATTGTTTTTTGTACGGTTGTTTTAAATATCTTTTGTTCCTTTTTTTCTTTTTCTCATTTGCAAATATGCTCTAGCAATGGGATTTGTCATTTATCATGTATTTGTGGTGGTGATGATCATTTTTTGGATTCCAAATGGAACTTCTTTGAGGATTTCTTGGAGTCTATGTGGTAGTGAACACCCCCAGAATTTTTTTGTCCAGGAAATACACTATTTCTCCTTCATTTCTGATGGATAACATTGGTGGGTGTAGTATTCCTGGCTGGCAATTTTTTTCTTTTAGTATTTTGAATATATAATACCATTCTCCTCTGGACTGTAGGATTTCTGCTGAGAAGTCTGCTGTTATTCTGCTGGGGACTCCCTTATAAGTGACTTGATGCTTTTCTCTTGCTGCTTATAGGATTCTCTTTTTTTTTTTTTTTTCTTTGACTTTTGACAGCTTGAAGACAGTGAGTCTTGGAGAGAACTTCTTTGGATTGAATCTATTTGGGAATAATTGAGCCTCTTGGATATGAAAGTCCATATCTCTTCCTAAACCTGGGAAGTTTTCCATGATTATTCATCCAAAGGTGTCCAATGCTTTTTTCTTTCTCCTCTCTTTCTGGAACACCCATGATTTGGATGTTTGTGTGCTAAAAGTTGTCTAACAGATTTCTTCATTTTTCAAATTCTTTTTTTCTTTCTTTTTTTCTGCTTGGGTTATTGCACAAATATCTGAAATTCTTTCTTCCACTTGCTCTAGCCTGCTGTTTAAGCTCTCAGTTGTAGTTTTTATTTCACTTAATGAGTTCTCCAGTTCCAGGAGTTCTGCAACATTCTTTTTTAAGGTATTTACCTCTTTGTGAATATCCTCCCTCATATCCAGGATTTTTTTTTTTTTTTCATTTTGTTATGTCATCTGAGTCTTTTTGTGTCTCACTTAAGATTGTTGCTCAGAATTCCTTTTCAGAAATTTCAGGTCGGCCCAGTGGCGCACTGGATAGTGCGCCGCTTGGGAAGCGCGGCGGCGCTCCCGTCCAGGGTTCGGATCCCACATACAGACCGGT
>NW_007726755.1:532998-554174 GCF_000696425.1 Galeopterus variegatus
AAAAAAAAAAAAAAAAAAAAAAAAAAAAGAAAAAAAAAAAAGAAATTTCAAAGGTTCCCTGTCATTTGGGGTCTGGTACTTGACAATTATTGTATTCCTTTGGTGGTGTGATATTTTCTTGTTTTGCAAACTATTCATCCAACAAGGGATTAATATCCAGATTATACAAAGGAATTAAACAACTCAATACCAAAAAAAGGAATAATCCTATTAAAAAATGGGCTAATGTACTGAATAGACGTTTCTCAAAAGAAGACACACAACTAGTCAGCAGGTATATGAAAAAATGCTCAACATCAGAGAAATGAAAATCAAAAACACAATGAGGTATCATCTTGGCCCAGTTAGAATGGCCATTATAGAAAAGACAAAAAAATAATAAATGCTGTTGAGGATGTGAAGAAAAGAGAACTATTGTATACTGTTGGTGGAAATGAAAATTACTATTGACATTATAAAAAACAGTATGGAAAGTTATTTGCTTTTTTTGCTATTAAGTTGTTTGAGTTCCTTGTATATTTTAGATATTAATCCTTTGTCAGATTCATAGCTTGCAAATATTTTCTCCCACCGTGTAGGTTGTCTTTTCGCTCTGTTAATTGTTTCTTTTGCTGTGCAGTAGCTTTTTAGTTTGATATAATCAATTTTTGTTTATTTTTCCTTTTGTTGCCTGTGCTTTTGGGATTTTATTCATAAAGTTTTTGTCTAATCTTACTTCCTGAACTGTTTCAACTATGTTTTCTTTTAGTAGTTTTATAGTTTCAGGCCTTATATTTAAGTCTTTAATACATTTTGAGTTGATTTTGGTATATGGTGAAAGGTATGAGTCTAGTTTCACTTTTGAACATATGGGTGTCCAGTTTTCTCAGCACTCTTTATTGAAGAGGCAGTCTTTTCCCCAATGATTATTATTGGTGCCCTTGTCAAAGATCACGTAGCTGTAATAATGTTTGTTAATTTCTGGGCTCTCTAATCTGATTAAAAAGTAGGCAAATGAGCTGAATAGGCATTTCTCAAAGGAAGATATACAAACAGCCAACAGACACATTAAAATGTGCTCAACATCATTCAGCATCAGGGAAATGCAAATCAAAACCACAATAAAATATCATCTCACCCCAGATAGAATGGCTATTATCAAAATGACAGAAAATAACAAATGCTGGCGATGATGTAGAGAAAAGGGATACTTCCCACACTGTTAGTGGGACTGTAAATTGGTGCAGCCATTATGGAACATGGTATGAAGTTTTGTCAAACAACTACAGATGGAACTGCAATATTAACTAGCAATTCAGTTGCTGGGTATACACCCAAAGGAATGGAAATCATCATGTCAATGGGATATTTGCACTCCCATATTTACTGCAGCTTTAATTACAATAGCCAAGTGTTGGAACCAATTTAAACGCCCATCATTGAATGACTGGGTAAGGAAAATGTGGTATATTTACACAAGGAATACTACTGAGCCATAAAAAATAATGAAATTCTCCCATTCACAGCAACATGGATGAATTTGGAGAAAATCATGTTAAGTTAAATAAGCCAGTAACAGAGAATTACTACATGTCTTCACTTATATGTGGAAGCTAAAAAGAAAAATAAATAAATAAATATAAAAAGAAAGAAATATACATACAACCATTACAACAATACATTGAACTTCCAAAAGGAGAAAATAGAACTAAGGTTACCAGAGGTGAGAATTGGGGAGGGGGCCCTTTACCAATTCCTTCATGGAAAAAAGACACAGAAAACTATTACATTGTAAAATGTTGAATAGACTAATTATCTTCACTTCAGCATCACATTTTACACAAAGTACCCCACAAATATGTACAATCAACTATGTTTCAATAAAAAATAGTATGAAGTTTCTTCAAAAAACTAAAACTAGAACTTCCACATTTATGTAGCCATCCTCCTACTGGGTATTTATCAAAAGGAGAAGAAATCAGCATACCAAAGAGATATCTGCACTCCCATATTTATTGCAGCACTATTTACAATAGCCAAGGTATGGAATCTACCTAGGTGTTCACTAACAGATGAATGGATAAAGAAAATGTGGCATATATACACAATGAAATACTAATCAGCCATGGAAATGAATTACATCCTGTCATTTGTGACAACATGCATGAGATCCTGGAAAACATCATGTTAAGTGAAATTAGGCACATAAAGATAAATACCATAAGTTCTCACTCATAAGTGGTAGCTAAAAGCATTTAAGTTGAAATTTTAGAAGTAGAGTGTAGAATTGTGGTTACTACAAGCTGAGAATGGGAAACAGAAGGGTGGAATAGGGAGAATTTTTGTTTACAGATACAAAATTATAACTATATAGGAAAAATAATTTCTATTGGTCTACAGTAGTGCTAGGCATCTATAATTAACAATAATTTATTGTATGTCCTCAAATGGCTAGAAATGAGGTGCTCAAATGTTGTCATCCCAAAGAAATGACACATTTTTGCAATAATGAATGTGCTAATTGCCTTGATTTGATCATCACATGTTGTACATATGTATTGAAATATAACTCTGTACTCCATAAATATATACAATAAATGTATCAATTCAAAAATGCATTATAAAGAAAGAGAGGAAGAGCTGAAAACATAGCTGTGGCACCTCTTCACATTCTGTGAGGATGGGACACCATACATTAGGAATATGAATTTTAGGAAAAAGAATATGCATTGAATCAGAAACCATTAAATGGACCTTTGTCCTTGAGGAAGGCTGAGTGATATCTCTCCCACCTCCCTACCTCCATGCAACAATTCCACATCCCAATCCCCAGAACCTGTGAATTCTACATTATATGGCAAAAGGAAATTTGCAGCAGTGATTAAGTATCTTAAGATGGGGAGATTATGTTTGACTATCCAGTGAGCACAAAATTTAATCACCAGTGTCCTTATAAGTGGGAGGCAAAGGGATATTTGACTATAGAAAAAGAGAAGCTGATATGAAAACAAAAGTAGAGATTGAAGTGATGTTCTTTGTTGAGGGAGGAAGGGGTAACAGCCAATGAATATAGGCAGGTAGTAAAAGTTGAAAAAGGCAAGGAAATGGATTGTTTCCTCAGAGCCTCCATAAGGATCCAGCATTCTCAACACTTTAACTTTAGCCCAGTGAAACTGAATTCATTCATCTGACTCCCAGAACTGTAAGAGAATAAATTTGTGTTGTTTTAAGACACTAAATTTGTGGTAATTTGTTACACCATTGATAGGAAACTAATACAGTCTTCAGTGGTAAGAAGACACGGATCTTGGAAATAAGTGGTAGAATCAGTAATAACTAACATTACCATCAGTCCTAATAACCCACTGAGAAACTGTATTTTCTCTCCTCTCTGGGATTACAGCATCCCCTGCAGAGGGAAACACTCTTGTAAGGAGACACAGCAAAATTCTCATTGAATAGTAAGCTTTGGCTGCTTCCTGGGACTGTTTGGGCTCCAGAGTCTGCAGACCAATAGACAAGAAGAGAAGTCACCATCATGTCATGTGGAATTGACCCTGATCAGCAGGAGGAGTTAAGGATGCTATCAAGAAAAGGGGAGAAATACATGTGGAATTTAGTTGAACCACTGTGGGTAGCTCTTGGTACCACCTACTATCCCACTAAGGCATGAAGAGGTAATAGCTGAGTGGAGGAGGGAGATGCTGAGTTCTAATTGTAGCTTCAAGACCAACTTCAACAAAAGGGACTGTAGCTTGTCTCACAAACCCTGCTCTACATTTTTGCTTAGGAAAAGAGTTTACTAAAACCCTGGAGCAACTGCTCCCCAAATGTGTATGGACAAATGGATGCTCAAAATGTAAGGGGTGAGCTGTGGCAGAAACAGAAATTTACTCCTCACATACCATTTCAAGAAAGAACTTGCTACAAAGATGAAGAGTGTGGTCAGCTGGCAACCTTTAGCTGTTACTTCCTGCAGGATGTGTCTAAAATTCCAGGCAGGTAGTGGTACGAGGAACTGGCCGAGTTTTTTCCCAGTGTGAAACTGCTATGATAAGCAATTTTTGCTGTAATGTTCCCGACTGGTCTAGAAGAAACTGTGTCATGCCTGCATGTGATGGTGTGATGGCTTTAACTGCACGATCCTATTGTGTCTCATTTTTTTTCCCCACAGGTATTACTCCTTAATAGACCTTTTGTACTTCAACATTTGCTTCTCAGAGTTCTCAGCCTATACAAACCTATGCCAATTATTTGAATAATTTGGTAAAATGGAAAAAAATATTGAAAAATAAAACTTAACCAAATAAAAATAAAATTGAAAAGAAAATCCGAAAAAATGCATACACTAATATATATACATATATATTCATATATACATGAAATATATCATGATATATTATGTATAAAATATATATAATATATATGTATACATACACACACACACACAAAAAACGCTGAATTATTAAACAAACTTTTCTAAATGGAAACTCCAGAGAGAGATGGTTTCATTGTTGAATTTTATGAAGCATTAAAGAAAGAAAATAATACCAATTTTCTACAAACTCTTTTAGGAAATAGAGGAGGAAGGAACACATAATTTATTTCATGAAGCCATTATAATCCTGATACCAAAATCTGATGAAGACATTATAAGAAAAGAAAATTGCAGACCAATAACCTTGATGAAAATGCATACTTATGAATTAACAAGTATTATCAAATCAAATCCAGCAATGTATAAAAATAAAATCTTGAGTACATAGAGGTTATTCCAAAGATCCAATAAGGAAAATTTCAATTTTTGAAAATCAATCATTATTGCTTATAACATACCATATCAACAAAATGAAGTAAAAAATATGATTATTTAAGCAGAAGCAGAAAAAGCATTTGAAACAATCTAATACTTACTCATGATAAAAACTATCACCAAACTAGGATTGAAGAGAACTTCCTCAATCTGATAAAGGGCATTTATATAAAACTATAGTCATTATATTTAGTGGTTGAATTATTGAAAACTTTGCGTCTAATACTGAGAAAAAGACAAAGATCTCTGTTCTTGCCTCTTCTATTCGACCTTGTTTATTGGTCATGGCTAGTACAATAATGGTAGACAGGAAATATTAAACATGTCTCTATTAACACAAAATGTGTTCGTTTATCAGAAAATTCCTAAGGAAGTTGTAAAACCCCAAATAAAATTGATAAGTAAACACAGAATGAATACAGGACATGAAGTCAATATACAAAAATTTATATTATTACCATATATTGACAACTGACAATTGGAAAATGAAATTATGAAACAATATATTTTGCAACAGCATCAAAAAAACATGACCTATTTCGGAATAAAGTTTACAAATTATATGTAACACCTGTAAATTAACAGCAAAAAACCATTGCTAAGTATTGAAGGTGATCTAAGTAAATGGAAAGATATATCATGTTTGAAAACAGAAGACTTACAAGTTTCAAATTTCCCTAATCAATGTATAGATTTAATGCAATCCCAATCAAAATCCCAGAAAGATTTTTTTTTTTGTAAATATGAGTTTTATTCTATTTTACATGGAAATCTAAAGGATCTAGTATAGACAGGATAACCTTAAAAGGTAGAACAATAATGAAGGACTTTGTTAAATGACCTGATTTTGATAAGTCCACTGTGGTTATGGTGGTTATATAAGATGTTTCTTAGGTAAAAGACAATTAAATATTAGAGGTAAATGAGCTTGTGTGCAACTTATTCTTGCATATGGGGAAAGTGCGGGATCATGGAGGAGGGGCAGGAGCAGAGAGTGAAAATATGCAAATGATGGAATAAAAGATAAACAATTGTAGAATTGGGGTAAAATATATTCAGGAGTTTCTTGTACTATTCCTGCAACTTTCTGTATGAAATTATATCAGAATAAAATGCTAACCAAAATATAAATGGTGCTATGAGATCATATAATAAAGTGACCTAACCTAGTTTGGGAGGTTAAAAACACTTTTTCCGAAGAATTATTCATGGTCTGACCTCTTTGGGCCAGTCATAAGTCTTGGACGTCCACAGCCTTCATTTAATGCTTCTAAAATATTCCTGAATTATTCTCACTTTTGGAATGTTGCCAACTCTTGAGGTGTCAAAGCACAATGAATATTTATAGCTGAAAAAAATGGAAGTGATTTAATGGAAGTAAAATGATACTATTTCTATGGAAGTAAATTTTAACCCACAAGAATCTTATTTAGCCATGTTTTAATCAATATTTAAAAAAGAACAACGAGATAGACTTGATACTTGCCTATCTTACTTGTCCTCTGACCTGCCTTTTGTATCTGATAGGAGCTATTCTCATCACAGCATGGTCTATGGCTAAACCCCACCCATAGATGTAGAGATGGGCAGTCCCAAGTTTGAGTAAGTTTCAGAACCCAGAGAGTTGTCCTGCCTAATGAGTGGTTTCTCACCTTGCTCTTCACTGACTCTTTACTGGGTCTTTATTTCTATATTTCAAATTCTGTTCCAGAAGCCATGGGAGATCAAAGGAAACATAAAAGAATATCTGATTTCCCCCAAATGGCGGTCTAATCAGAATAATTTCAATATTAATAACAAATTATGGAGGAAACACCATATTAAAACTATACCTCAAATGAGAACTGTTTATAAGTCAATTTGTTAACAGCAACCTCAAAATTTACCATTAGCTATGGTAAATTTTTCACTGTTCTTTGCTCTGTGTAGGATAGTACTGGTCAGCATTAATTTAACAGGTTGCTTTAAAATAAAACATCTCAAGAAAATTTAGGAATTTATTGACTCCTGAGACTGTGATAGGTTTTGTCAGGAAAATTGCATCCATGTGATAAATAACTGCTTTTCAGAGTGCCGTAGCATTTCTAAATCGAGGCCTGGTTGTTAACGTGTAGAAATAGGAATGATATCATTATTCTCTCCGTATCTAAATTGTTTCCATTGTAGTCTGTGTTGCAATCCTACTTGAGAAAGGATTTGAAACATTTATGAATGTCTTTAAGGCTTGTAAGCAATTCATTATCTTCATTCTGTAGAGAATGGAAATGTAAAAATCCTAAATTCTGTAACTTCATTTTAGGACCTTGTCAAGTATCCCCCAAGACATTATAGAATTACTGACAAATCCCAATGGAAGCAATTTCTATTACTGCAGCATTCAAGTATTCTACTAGCAGAGAGCTCCATTACAAAGCCAGCACTGAATGTTGGGGGACAGGATCAACAACATATCCTTATAATAGACTATTATAATAGGTTTTTCCTTATATAATTGCTACTCTAAAAACCTTTAAAAATATTTCTTTAATGTCTGGCTATAAAAGTAATATTAAGGAAGAATGTCATACTAAGAAAAATATAAAAAGAAGAAAGGCCTATGGTTCAATGAGCCAAAGATGAAAACTGACACGACTGTACGTTTTTCCACTGTGTCTCTACTTGAATGTATTACATGCTACTGTGGTTGGAATATGTCGCCCAAAGCTCATGTGCTGGGAACATAATCCACAATGCAACAGTATTGGGAGATGGGGTCTTTAAGAGGTGATATGGTTATGAGGGCTATGCCCTCATGAATGGATTAATGCTATTATTGCAGGAATGGGTTCCTCAAAAAATGCACACAGAATGAATGAATCCTCAAAAATGGATGAATTTGGTCTGATTTCCACTCTCTGTCTTGCACACTTGCTTCCCCTTCCACCTTCTGCCATGGGAAGAAGGCTCTCACCAGATGCAAAACAGATGCTGGCACTGTGCCCTTGGGCTTCCCATCCTCCAGAATCATGAGCCAAATAAATCTCTTTCCTTTATAAATTGCCCAGTTTGTGGTATTCTGTTATAGCAGCAGAAAATGGACTAAAACACATGCCTACGTTTTATCCAGAAATATCCTCCAGAGTTCTGACTCAGGTTACCAGTAATTTCCTTATTTCAAATCTAAAGACATTTTTCATGGTTTTCCTTATTTGGCCTTGTTGCTACATTTGACATTGATGATCCTCTCCTCCTTCTTGAAATTTTCTACTCTCCTGGCCTTCATAATGTCATACATTGACTTCATATCACCCAAATGTTCCTTCCAGTACTTTTGGTTGGCTCTTCTTCCTTACCCAAACCTTAAATATAGGTGCTTAGCACAATTTCAGTCTTGACCCTATGCTCTTTTTATATTGTTGTTTGTAGGAAATCACATCATCTCTTTGTCTTCTACTCCTACCATATGCTGACGTCTTTCATATCTGTATTTTCAGCCAGGGTTCTTTTCCAGGCTTCATTCTGCCTGCTACCTATTTCTACCTGTATTAGGTTTTTAATAGTATTCCTACTTCTATATTCATTGATAAGAACGAGGCTTCTAAACTTTTGTACTTCCTTCTCACTCACTGTCCAATTTCTGAGCATTCTATTTTCTAAATATTTCTCGAATCTGCCTCCTCATCTCCATTCTTACTAATATCGTCCCAATTCATCGTCTCAGTGACTTTTTTCTAGACATGAACAAAACTAAATATGACCTTTCCTTGATACTGCTGTTAATTTAGCTTAATCATATAGTCCAAGAGGGGCCAACAAAATGTTTTCAAAAGGAAAGTGACATGGTAACATTAGCATCATAGAAAAAAACCACGTCATGTCTACAGTGTGGAAATAGAAGGTTAAGAGAAGGAAGAGCAGCTAAGAGGTTGTTCTAGGAATCTAGGTGAGGGATGAGAGCCTACACTAAAACATTGAGGGTAAAAATAACGTAGGAGACAGATTAAAAATATATTTAGGAGAAAAATGGTTAAGAAATGGTGATTGATAGAAGACATGAGGTAAAGTAAATTTCATGTTGCTTATCTTTCAGGAAATTAACCTTTATGCTGTGTCTTGCCTTTTGCCCATTTCTACACCAAATCATTTACTCACCAATATGGTCTCTTCCTACTTTTCTTACTTACAAATCATCTTTTCAATTTAAATATAATAAACTCAATACCTCCCTCTCCAAATACACTCTCACTTCCACTCGATATGTTCATACTCATCAAATCTGCTATTTAAATCAACCTTCCAATAAGAATTTAACATTTAACATGTATTAGACAATGTGGAGGATAAAAGGTGCATTAGGTATCATCTCTCAGGTCCTAGAAGATACAAAGCAGAGCATCAATCACTTCATAGCACAGACTTCTCTCAGGCAATTATTTTCCTTCTACCATGCTGAACTCTTTCCACAGCTTGGTTTGTTATTTATCAAATCTTCTCATAAAATTTATCAACATGAATGCTATCATATGCCTTATCTGTTCTTGCACCAAAGCAATATCCTCTTATTGAGTATTAACACTGTTGCTGGCAAGAGTATTTTATATATCTTATCTTAATTAATACATACAATACTCTTACAAGATGTTTGTTAGCCTTATTTGAAAAGTGTGTTAACCAAAGAAAAGAGATTAAGTAAATTGCCAATATCATATAACGAGTAAGTCATATTGCTGTGAACTTGAGGCCAAGTGTTAATTATTTCTGTCTACTTACTTCAAGTGGCTTAATGATCCTTTTATTTGTGGTTTGGGGAGAGAATAAAGAGGAGAGGACATATCTGAAAAATAGTTAGAACTGAAGTATTACATGTGATCATTTCCAAGTTTATATTATACTGCTTTCAAATACTAAGTATTTAGAATACTTTACGCTTCAAATAAATATTGCCTCAATTTTGTTTCCTGGAATTAAACGGTTTTATATTTTTATGCCAAAATAAATGTATTTTGCTTTTTGTTTTTTTTTTAATTTTTATTTTGTCAATATACACTGTATATGATTATTATGGCCCATCACCGACACCTCCCTCCCTCCTCCCTCTCTCCCCTCCCCCGCAAGAATGTCCTTTCCATTTGCTTGTTGTAACAACTTCATAAAAGTATAGTTGTTATATACCACATTTTCCGTGTCCACTCATCCGATGATGGACATTTGGGTTGATTCCAGCTCTTGGCTATTGTGAAGAGTGCTGCAATGAACATTGGGAAACAAGTATACCTTCGACTTGATGATTTCCATTCCTTTGGGTATATTCCCAGTAGTGGGATAGCTGGATCGTATGGTAGCTCTATCTTCAGCTGTTTGAGGAACCTCCAAACCATTTTCCATAGGGGTTGCACCATTTTGCATTCCCACCAACAATGTATGAGAGTTCCTTTTTCTCTGCAACCATGCTTTTATGTTGTCTTTTTCTCCCCGTTAGTTATGGGATACTTGATTCTTTGCAATAAACCTGAATATTTACAAATTTTCAATTGTTCTAATTCCTTGACAGTTTGCTTTTCATGCAGAGTGAACATGTCTGTCCTTTCACACTTTATGTTGATTTACATTATACCAACCAAGTTCTGTCTTAAAATAATTGCTAAAGTGCCTGGTAATTGTAGGCAGTTTATGAGTCTATTTTCAGAGTTGGCATTTTTATTGATTATTGTAATTATCTTTAATAACAGGTTAATTATTCCTGGGGCACACATGATATTTTGATATATGCACATTTCAAGAATTGAAATATCACATCTAAGAGTTTGAAGAGAACTTAAAGGTCAGTTAGCCAAAATTATCATTTAAATTTTTTATTCAAAACATAGGTATATGATCCAGACCACCACTGTGAGCAAAACATTAAAAAAGGACATTTTCCAATAGTAGCCATGGAAGGAAAATTATCATTTTTTATTTACTTAAAAACAGAATAACTATCTCAACAATGCTTAGTATTAAGAGCACTCACTATATGCCAGGCACCATTCTAAGTGCCTACATGTATAAACTTTGTAATATAGCAATCCTGTGATGAAGTTATTATTTCCATTTTGTAAATGATATAACTGAGGTGCAGAGAGATAAAATAAATCTGCTCAAAATCACACAACCAGTTAATGGCAGACCTAGGTTTCAAATCTAGGCAGTCTGGCTCCAGAGCTTATGCACTTCATGGCTACCCAATTCTTCTTCTTTAATCCTGTAAGAAGTCATCAGAATGTTTGTTCAGTGATAGAGTTCGAGTTTTCTACATAGATTTTCATCCTTTCTTTAGTTTTGATGTACTTTTTGGATTGTACCAGGAAATCCATAGGATTTTATAGCCAGATTATTCTAATTGACAGGAAAAAAGCATACAAAATTCCCATCATTTACTCACAGAATATCTATGTTGTACACCCAGCTTCTGCTGAGAGTGAGAGAAACCTCAGTCATTCTGCTCTAGTCAATATTTGACAAGAATATACATCATTTATTCAGTCAGCTGGATTTCTTTCTATAATGATATGCCACATTGATCAGCTCTGATAATATTTATAACTCACCTCATTTTAATAGGACTATTAATACTCCTGATGTTTCAACAAACAGCATTAATTATTTTAGTGTTGACATACTGACAAATCATTTGATATGTGAAAAAGAAAAATATAATCAAAGACAACCAAATTACATCCTTCAGCTGCTCATGGGAGAAAATAACATTAATATTTAAAGTTTCAAAGAAGATTAACAACCATGCTTGTGAGGAGATATCCAACAAAAACAATGCAGTAATAATTTAGCGGTAGATATTGGCAATAAAACAAGATGCCCCACTTAAGAATATTATATCATCCCAGAATGAAGCATCAATCCTAAATTTGTGGAATTAAAAGCATAATTTTGAAGCTTTCTTTATCATACTAGTTTAGTTTGCAAAGTTCATACCTTTAGTTTGATGGGAATACACTTTGCATGGATTTTACAGACTAGGGAGTCTTCAACAAATAATTGCAGCTTGCATTATAACTATGATGGAAAATCCCTAGAATCTGGTTTATATTATCGTGAATAGAACAGATGACAGAAATGGTAGACAGGGATTTAATTTTATGAAGCAAAAGCATTTTGTAAAATATAATCAGTGGATATAAAATAATTTAGTGCTCATATGAACACACCTAAGAATTTACACATTCTTTCTATGCAAGTTAAATATTCTAATTTTAATACACACTAAGCGTTACACATCCAATGACGGCATTGCTTCAAAGTAAGTTGTTCCAATACTATTGCCAGTGCTCAGAGAAATTATTAGAATTTATTGCTTGGAAATTTATTGAAAGCCAGCTGAAAGACACTTGAGAAATTTGTTCTCACCAATTCTTACGCCTTGTATTAGACCAAAATATTTGTCAATTTCACATTTATTAAAGCAATTTCAAATTACTTTTTAGGTTTTAGTTTCAAAAAATCACATGTGCCTGCAAATGATGATAGTAATACAAAATGGTTACTGGCATATAGATGCTGGTAAATTAATGTTTCATGGATAAATGAATGAGCAAGACACAGGATCCAGAGATAACTCCAAGAATGAAGCTTCACGAATTATTTAAGCAGTAGCTTCATCATTGAAATATGTTTATGTTCTCCCATGTGGACTACTTAGAAGAGGATGACATTTATTTGGACAGATGAGTTCAAGTTTTCACATTATAAAATCAATCACCTTATTTTAAGTCACACTTCATATATCCAGAGTTTAACTTCTATTCTAAGATTTTTCAGGATTTGAATTTATTCAAATTTGTTTTAAGTTCTGTAAGTCAATTCAGAAGTTACTCACTGCTCTATAAATAATGCATAAGAAATAGGAATAGATGTAATAACATGAAGTTGGGCCATTACGAGTGAAAAAATATTTAATGCCAGTTCTGTCCAAATACAACTGAAAAATATGAGCAATCTTACATGTTCTTTGCACTCTCTTTATGACAGTTGCCCCATCATCAGACTGTAATTGTAGCTATGCTACCAGGAGGTCTTCAAGTAGATTTTTATATGTACATAATCAAGGAAAAATCAGCAATACCCATTAACCAATGGACTGGTTTTAGTAAAATGGCCAGGAATTTTTGGTCACCTACCTAATGTTAGATAACAAGTTTGTTTGATTTTTTTCCAAATTTAAACCAATTATTTGGGTACAATTTACATTCAACCGAGGCAAAACAAAAAAGAATAAATAGACAGTGACTTGATTGGAGCCCTGGAGTTCTGCCAATCCCAGGTTTATAAAATAATGAAAAGACAACTGCTCTAGGACTTTCAAATACTAGGAGATCCTGAGGCTAGACTTTACGTATTTTTAAGCCAGATATTGTTGCCATGGCTCCTTCTCCAAGGTATCCAAGAATCCCATGGAGGGGAGTAAGTAAAGCAGTCATTCTTTCTCTTCCTTCCAACACAGGGATTAAAGTATAAAGCAACTTCTTCATGTTTATAGCAGTAGTTTACCTTCGATCTCAAAGTTTTGGGATAGCAAGAGAACATTCCCCTCACAAAATCCATGGGGACTGTTGTCCTACTGGTAATTTTGAAAATAGATATTAAATAGCAAATGATCTTGATAACACAGTGAATTGCTTTTCATTTCTTTCTGTCTGATTATCCTTTAATATTCAGATTTGCACTTGCAATATAAAAATACATTTCTTTATATTAAGGATATACAGAAACCAGGGTTTCTGCTGACATGAACACCATGTAATAGTTACACTTATATATATTAGCTATGTTGCAAGGAAGTCGCTAATAACGTTATAAATTATATGTTTTAAGAAAGAAATAGCCTTTATTATTTCCTACAATTTAGAAATACATAAAGAAAAATACATGAGGAAGCAATCTATCCAAAGTTCACTAACACATGAAACTGGAACTGGAACAAATTTTGTCCCAACACAGAATTTATTTGGAAGCTGAGTAGCTTTGAGTTAAAAATCAGGGGACTTGGGAACTTGTGTCTTGTGTTTTGTTTGATAAGGCAGAAACATATCATGGAAGACTGAAGGTAAAAATCTCAATAAATTCTCAGTGACCTTTTGGATGAAGTATTACCCAAACTACTTTCTTGAATTTGATACTAGCACTGTTAAAAAGGCCTGCTTACTCATCTTCCAAAATTAATCATTATATTTCATCCTCCCTGTCACTGAATTAACCTAATTTTTCATCATTCTTGCTTGAACATTTGAGGATTAAACGAATTAATACATGTAAAGTGCTTAGAACAGTGTCTGACACATTATAATTCAACTTACTGCGGATCTACCTTGTGCTGTAGGCATTACAGGAAATAAAGAGATAAATAAAATAAAATTACTTAAGCCCTTCAATTACTCAGAATCTAGTGGGCAAGACAGAAACATAAAATCTGCACTGTGTGGAAGACTATAGCAAGTGAAGTAATAAAAGCACAAATGAGGATGTAAAGGGTAGGAAAAGTTAGCTTTAGTATTACCCACTCATTTTTTCATTCATTAACTTAAATTAACTCAGTTTTTCTCACAACCGTTTAAAGAAGCTGGATAGATGCTCCTTTTAGTATTTATGTTGTGCTTTATAGTTTATGAAGTATTTTCACATACACTGACTATTTATTTTAACCATCACAGCAGCCTCATAATAGAGATTCTAACATTATTCTATTTTATAGAAAGGAAACCGAGGTTTGGTCAATTGTCAGAGGTGTTCCGATGTCAAAGCTAGAATGAGAAAACTTTTGGGGTAGTAGAGACTGCCCCAAGGTCACATAGCTAGTTAGCAGAGAAAGCTCAATTTGAGATTGTTTGAAAAGGCATATTCTGGACAATAAGTCCACACCTCAACTGATAGGAAATGATCAATGCATCTATTTCCCCCAACTTCTAGTCCCTGTAATATATATTAGTGTCTATAAAAGAATCTACAACACAGGACATTTTAGAAAAAATGGACTGGTGGTATTGGCCATGATGTACTATTAGGGCCTAACTTCATAGCATATAAATATTTTATGGCATCCAGCATGGCCTTTACAAATAAGAAAAATGAGGACAACAATTGACATTTCTAAAAGTGTTTTCAAGAAAGGATTGGCAAATATATTATTAATTTTATTCAAGAGGCTCTCCCTTCCTCATTTAGTATTTATATTGAATGTATTTTTTCAGAGTTCATTGTTTTACATTAAATACTGAGAGAATATATCAAATCAGTCTTTTCTGTGGACTCACTATTATTAGAATGACAGAAATATATTCAAGTATAGCATTGCTAATCAGAACGAATTTCTCTGCCACTTTTCTTGCTGTAAATTCTACAATACATGTGATGGGCTGATGTAAGAATTGGGGAAATAATTTTTTCAAATATTCAAATGAATTACAATTATAGGAACAGAATGATGGAAATTGTTACGTATTAACTTGAAATTACCTCCCATTTAGGATATTCCAACTTTCATTTAAATCAGGTTTGTAAGTAAATTTAAAGAGAAAAAAATATTGCTGCTAAAATTATAGAACCAAATCTCTGAATGTGATGTTAATATATAATATTCAGGAAAGGATGGAACTTGTGTTGTCCATCAAAATTAAGTTCAAGTGTGCATAGTATGAAAGCTATACACAAACATTTTAACAATTGTTATCTTTTAAGGATCATACAATAGACATTTCGTTCACAATTATTCTCTTCAAGCCAAGATGAAGGCTTTT
The DNA here is from genome assembly GCF_000696425.1 of Galeopterus variegatus. NCBI lineage: Eukaryota > Metazoa > Chordata > Mammalia > Dermoptera > Cynocephalidae > Galeopterus > Galeopterus variegatus. Next base: position 548,557 of record NW_007726755.1, read on the forward strand.
CTATGAGCATAATATACACCTAGACCCCATTGATTTGGGGCTTGAGCATGAGATTTGTTGGAACCTACAGAATAAGAGTGAAGGCTTTAAGAGTCATTATTTGTTTCTGATCACACTCATGTGCTCATCCTCAAGATACCCCCATTTTTTAAAGAGAAAAATGAAGATCAAAGTGGTTAGAGACTTGTTTGTAATCATATAGCTCATGAGTCTTCAAATCCATAAGGCTTGGAAGTAGCATTTTTTTTTATAACTTTCATGACTTTTATTTTAGTCAGTATTCTTTCAGAATCTTTTTTCCCAAGTTGCATGACTGTTTTTCTGTAACCATTTGAGTATCATGAAGAGAATCAGCAGGAGCGAGGAGAATCTGCTGAAGATATATTTGTGAGTTACAATAAGCAATCTTTTCATGCACATTTGTACATAAAAAATACCATGTGACTTAAAATGTCATTTAAGAAAACTATAAGATAAGTAAGATTAAAAACTGGGCCAAACTTGGGCTCTCTGAGACCATGGTTGTATTTTCCTTGCCATCTGTAGAAAATATACCCCTACGCCATATCTATAACTTAATTTATTGTTCACTTGTTCTGTCATGATTTCAGGATTCTAGGCCCACAATTTTGACATCTAGCTCATCATTTCTATATTTGCTTCAGATGAACTTCAAAGTAATTGAATTCTACCCCAGAAGATTGAGGGTCAGACACATATCATAAACTGCATTACAGTTTTGTAGGCTGAAAATAGGAAAAGTCGATTTGGTGGTTTTGGTTCGTAAACCAACTTGTCTTGATATATAGGCTTTTCCTCATGCTGTATCACATCTTTGCAATCAACTAAATTTCATTTGCAGAGAATAATCATATTTCAATAACTTCTCCAGGTATTCCTCATTACTGAGAAATGCTAATACAGTTTTTTCCCAAAACCCCTGCTGAGGGAAACAAAACCTGCATTGCTCTTCAAATTATTATAAGCTCAAACTTACAGCACTTGGCTCAAACATTTGCATGGAAACTATATCATAAAACATTCTCTCCTTGATAAGGAAAGTGTAACAAGAATAAGATGTAATTTCACCATTTCAGTTCAATCTTGCCCCCATACAAATAAGAAATGGACAAGGTGAGGAAGTCACAAATAAGAGTAAGGGGGTTACCAACTGTACACTCTGGAACCCTGGTAACTCCATGCCTGTGTCACACAAGTCACTGTGGGAAGTAAGAAAAGGGGCAGTCAAGAGAATTTGACTCTCTACTTTAACAGAGCAATTCTGAATTTATCTTTATAAACTGTGCTTGCATAATACTTTGTTTTAAATAAGGTCCATGTAGAGAAAGAGGAACCCTTCCGCACTGTTGGTGGGACTGTAAATTAGTACAGTTGTTATGGAGAACAGTATGGAGGTTCCTTAAACAACTACAGATAGAACTACCATATGTTCCAGCAATCCCACTACTGGAGGTATATCTAGAGGATTGGAAAACATCAGGTCAAAGGGATACCTGCACTCCCATGTTTATTGCAGCTCTATTTACAATAGCCAGGCAACGGAACCAACTTAAATGTCCATTGACAGATGACTGGATGAGGAAATTTTGGTATATATATACATACATATATATATACACAATGGATTATTACTCAGCCATAAAAAAGAATGAAATTCTATCACTTGCAGCAATGTGAATGAGCCTGCAGAAAATTATTCTGAGAGAAACAACCCAGGTACAGAAAGAGGAATACCATATGTTCTCACAGGTAAGTGGGAGCTGAATACATAAATAAACAATAAAGAGAGACAGAGAGAGAGAAAGAAAGAAACAACAATCACAGTAATACATTGAACTTTTAGAAAGAGAGAAAAGAACCTTGGTTACTATAGGTGGAAAAGGGGAGGGGAGGGTGAGAGGCAGGGCGGCTAATGAGGAATGATTAACTGACACAGAGAATGATTAAGTATTGTAATGATAAAGAAGCTAACTATCCTGATCTAACAATCACACATTGTAAACAATTATTGAAAATCAACATTGCACCCCACATGTATGTATAATAAATTATCTTTATTAAAAAGAAAGATATCTCTAAGATTTTACTGATAATGTCTACTTATTATGAGTAAATAAAGTTATGTTTCATTTAAAAAAAAAATTAGTCCATGCGGAAAAAAAAAGGTTTTGAAAATTTGAAATCAAACAGATTTAGGTTTCAGTCCTGGGTACAACTATGTGAACATGGGCTAGTAACTTAACCCACTGCTGTAGACTGAATGTTTATGTCCCCTGCAAATTTATATGTTGAAACCTAATTCCCAACGTAATGGTATTTGGAGGTAGGACTTCAGTACATGATTAAATCATGAGGGTAGAACCCTCATGAATGGGATTAGTGCCCTTATAAAGGGGACCCCAGGGAGCTCCCTCCTCCCTGCATCCATGTAAGGATACAGCTAGAAGTTGGCCATCTATGAACCCGGAAGGAGGCCCTTACCAGATTCTAAATTTGTCAATGCCTTGATCTTGGACTTCCCCACATTTAGAACTGTGAGAAATAAATTTCCACTGTTTATAAACCACGCAGTTTATGGTATATTTGTTATAGCAGCCGGAGCAGATTAAGATATTCTCTAAGCTTCAGTTTCCTTATCTCTAAAATATGGATAATACTTAACTCAGACTTATTTTTAGGCTGAAATGAAGTCACATATCCATGTACCTAAGAATATGGCATGTATTTAATATATGGTAACATCTGTATTTATTATTATTGCACAGAATAACATGATATATCATACATGATCTTCATCTTCAAACATTTTTCAAGCGACCTTTATGTAAAAACCATAAGACCTGCTTACTGCCTAGTTGGTAAGATGAGACATAGCATTAAAAAAAAAAAAAATCAACAACCAAACTGGATAGCATAGGCTATAAACTAAATGACTTGGATTCTCTGGCTGAAGAAGGAAAAGACTTGAATAACAAAATTAATAGGTTCAAGCAACATGACCTCATCCTTTTGGCATGAATCTGTGTGTGACCACATTATGAAGACTGCCTCCAAGTTGAGAGATTGAAACAATTACTAATTTATTGACAGCAGTACAATATTTCCATTTAACAGGGGGATAATGAGTGCCAAGGGCCAACAGCTATAAATGGTGTTCTCTAAAGGACAAACAGTAAGAAGATATGTTCTCACCACAGATTCTCTACTATGTCTCCAGAGAATCAACATGCTTGAAACAAACAAATGACCAAAACAGCTATGCATTTAAATTAATTGAATCACACTCACTGAGGGTAGGAAGTGTGTAAGGGTATAGAATGTGTAACAGACACTGTCCATGATGTGAATGAATGCTTTTTGGACAAGCCCCATAAATGTCACTGACTTGGTTTTTATTCATTGACCCCCCAGATATTGTGAAAATGATAATACGGCTACATGGCAGGGAAAATGCAGGAAAGAAGCATATATTCAGAATAATACAGTGAAAAACCAGTCTCTAAATCGTAAAGGGAGGACTGATGAACGAACATGCCTAACCAAAGCCCCAAAACCTCATCTGTAGTGTCACTCATAGATAATGCTGTATCTCTCTCCTGATGTTATTCACTCAACAAAAATCATTGAATGTTAACTCTGTATCCTGTACTGTGCTGTTCATGGAATAACACGGTGAATAAGATAAGGTTTCTGTTCTTCAGGAAGTTACAGTTTAGTGAGGGATACAAGCAAACAAGTAATTAGAAATGGTATAAGAAGCACTTTAATAGAGGCAGGTGGTGGTTACTGTGGAAGTTTGTATAATGGGGTATTTAACTCAGTTCCAGGACTCAGGGAAAGCCTTAAGAGGACATAACATCAAAGCGGAGATGCAAAGGAGAAATAAGAATAGCCAAGTGACAAAGGCAGAACACCAACGAAGACTGTTCCAAGGACAAAAGCGATTAGTACCTGCAAATATCCAGGTGTGGGAGAGATAATGCTGTTCTGGGTAGGACTAAAAAAGTCTAAGCGTGAGAGTGATAGGACTTGGAGGAGTGAGTACGGGTCAGATTATGAAGGGCCCTTTAAACCATGCTAAGGGTGATGGGGAGCTACTGGAGAATTTTAAGCAGGGTCTTATCATGATCAGGTTTGTTTCTGAAAATAACTCTAAAAGAAGAATGAACCAGAAACCTAGACACCAGTTAAGAGACTGTTGAGGTAATTGGAATGATGTTTATCTGGACAAAGATAGGATCAGTGTTGATGGAGATAAATGAATAGATACAAAAAACATTTAAGAAATATAATCAACAAAAATTAGTGATTTATTAGATGTATAAAATGAACAAAAAGGAGATTTCTATGTTTCTGGGATAGGTACAGCAAAGAAACATATCTGTAGAGAATCCTGAGAATGCATGGCTAGAAATGTGTTAAGGAAAGCAGGAGACTATGGTCTCATAGAATCTAAAGGAAAAGAGTGTTTCAGGGAGGACAGGAGTAACACTCAAGTGTATCAAGTGATACTAAGAAGGGATTTAAAATTTAATGGTTTCAACATCAAGTAAATCACTCATAACCTCAGTATATTGTCAGAACAATTTTAGTAGATTCCTAAGACTAGACGAGTGTTTCTGTTTCCTGCAATATGGAAGAACAAGCAATCTGAAAAAGCAACTACCACAAAACATATAGGAATGCTAGGCAGAATAAAACAATATACTTGAAATACATAGCTGAGACCACAATGTATGATGTACAGTTGAGATAATTCTATACTAACAGAAGACTTTTAAATGTAGTACAGAGTATCCATACACCATTCATCCATTTGCCCCATCTCACATAATCATAATATAATTATGAATACAAAGAAATCAAAATTTGTCCAATGTGTTTAACTAAACTATAGACTATATTCATAGTCTATGAGTATTTCCACTAATGTTCCAGGATCCAATCCATGACAGCACATTGCATTTAGTTGTCATGTCTCCTCAGTTTCCACTAACCCATGACAGTTCCTCAGTCTTTCCTTCTCTTTCAGGACATTGACAATTTGGAAGATTACTAGTCAGGTATTTTGTAGAATGTCCTTCAATTTAATCTGATACATTCTCATGAATAGATTAAAATTATGCAGTTTTTGCAAAAATACCATGTAAGTGATAATGATAATATTGTACCCTTCTCTTGCATCACAGGCAAGCAGGGTTATCCTTAGGTCTCAGGGGTCTGGTTTTCTCAATACTCTTAATCTTCCTTCTGTAGTAGTTTTGGCTCCAGCACTCATTCCTGCCCATCTCCAGAGTAGATTTTATGTGTTCCTTTCTCCCAGCTACAACGGATTTTCACCAGTTCCCTAACTATAAGAGTATTCCTATCCCTCTACTCCCCACACACAGATTAAAGATTTTTTTTTTTTTATTTTTTTGGCATTTTTTTTTCTTTTTTTTTTTTTTATTTTGTCAATATACACTGTATATGATTATTATGGCCCGTCACCGACACCTCCCTCCCTCCTCCCTCTCTCCCCTCCCCCCCAAGAATGTCCTTTGCGTTTGCTTGTTGTAACAACTTCATGGAAGTATAGTTGTTATATCTTCTTCCCC
>NW_007726755.1:554184-557456 GCF_000696425.1 Galeopterus variegatus
TTTTTTTTTTTTTTTTTTTTTTTTTTTTTTTTTTTTTTTTTTTTTTTTTTTTTTTTTTTTTTTTTTTTTTTTTTTTTTAGCTCCCACCAATAAGTGAGAACATGTGGTATTTCTTTTTCTCTGCCTGACTCGTTTCACTCAGTATTATTCTTTCAAGGTCCATCCATGTTGTTGCAAATGGTAGTATTTCATTCGTTTTTATAGCTGAGTAGTATTCCATTGTGTAGATATACCACATTTTCTGTATCCACTCATCCGATGATGGACATTTGGGTTGATTCCAGCTCTTGGCTATTGTGAAGAGTGCTGCAATGAACATTGGGAAACAAGTGTACCTTCGACTTGATGATTTCCATTCCTTTGGATATATTCCCAGCAGTGGGATAGCTGGTCATATGGTAGATCTATCTTCAATTGTTTGAGGAACCTCCAAACCATTTTCCATAGGGGTTGCACCATTGTGCATTCCCACCAACAGTGTAAGAGAGTTCCTTTTTCTCCGCAGCCATGCCAGCATTTATCTTTCGGTGTCTTTTGGATTTTTGCCATCCTAACTGGGGTGAGATGGTATCTCAGTGTGGTTTTGATTTGCATTTCCCGGATGCTTAGTGATGTTGAGCATTTTTTCATATGACTGTTGGCCTTTTGTATATCTTCTTTAGAGAAATGCCTGCTTAGCTCTTTTGCCCATTTTTTGATTGGGTTGCTTGTTTTTTTCTTGTAAAGTTGTTTGAGTTCTTTATATATTCTGGATATTAGTCCTTTGTCAGATGTGTATTTTGCAAATATTTTCTCCCACTCTGTTGGCTGTCTTTTAGCTCTGTTAATTGTTTCTTTTGCTGTGCAGAAACTTTTCAGTTTGATATAGTCCCATTTGTTTATTTTTCCTTTACCATAGGGATAATACGGGAGAAGGCTCTGAGTGGAGTTTGAGGACCTCTCATAGTGGCTGCTGTTCCTCTTCCTCCAGTCTGCACCATAAAAGGAACTTTCTAAGGACTCTCTCTGATCTTTTCTGTGAGCACCTGGTGAGGTATATGGAGAGAAAGCCTTTAAGTTCTTTCAGAATCCCCCACATTTTAGGGACTTCCTGGATTCACAGTTTTGCCAATGTATATTCAGTTTCCACCAATTTGCTGATTACCCTGGGTGAATTCTATTTACTGTTATTCATTTGTGTCTTCTCTAAGTAAGCCAGTGCTCATTTCTTCCTTTAGATTTGGGACAGTTGGCTGCCCATGAATTTATGAAAAAATATAAATCTGAAGACTTGTTTCATCATCTTCATTGTAAAGTGGGAGTGACACTTCCCAGCTCTCTACTTTCTCAAGCAGAGATGTAAAATTATTACTACATTTTATTTAGATAACTAATATTTTTTCTTTAAAATATTTTTAAAATCATGTTTTTTATTTATAACACCATTTGTTTATTTGTCATAGCTTTAATACAGCTTATTATTATAGTGTTTCTCCAACTAGCATATGGATCTAACATTTCACTTGTTTATTTGAAAGAACATAGTTCATATTCAGGGGTGAAAGACCCTTTTCATAGTACCTCAAACCCTACAGCTGGAGAATTTGCTGAATATTACATATTTATCTTAAGCAGTGCCTTAAGTGCTTATGTAAATTTAATGCAAAATGTCTTTAAAATTTACATATATAGACATATTTTTGTGATACTATGAAGACAATTGAAGTGCACTGCAGCACAAGCAAAAGCTAAATGATTGCTTCTACATTTGACTTTATTCCTCAGTGTTTTGGTTGTTCTGTTTAATAAAGACATACTTTTTAATGCATATTCTCCAGTTTTCAGATCTCTTTAAAAGTTGTTAATAAACCGTAGTGCTGACATACAATTGACAAATAAAAATTGTGTATATTTAAAGTTTACAACTTGTTGTTTTGATATATGTACATACTGTGAAATGATTACCACAGTCAAGCTAACTAGCATATCCGTCATTTCACATAGTTACCATTTTCTTTTTTTGTGTATGTGATGATAACAGTAGAAATCTACCTTCTTAGCAAATTTCTAGTATATGATACAGTATTGCTAACTACAGTCATCATGTTATACATCAGATCTTCAGAACTTATTCATCTTGCATAAATAACATTTTGTACCCTTTGACCAACATCTCCACATTTCAACTATTCTTATACGAAGGTACTTCAAAAAGTTCATAGACAGATTAGTATTATCTTTTCATTCTATTTTTCCATAAAATTTTTGATGTCCCTCATATGTGGACTATGGTTTATTAATATGCAATAGGTAAATGCACTTAATATTTATTTACTGTACTGATGATTTATTGCTAAAGTAGCAATTCTACCATTTCTAAAGGGAATCTAATGCAGTTCATGGCTGTTAAATTTGTGATTATTTTGGAAACAAATTGTATTTATAATTCAGCTTTATTAATTAAATATATTTTTTATTTTCTTGTCAAACTCTCTAATTCTCACACTTATCGAGCAAAACTGTCTTCATGACATGGAAGAGAGATCATAAGCTTTGGATCTGGCCTCTACATTATGGGCAGGAGAGGGATCAGCTTTGTATCTCATGAATATTAGTAATAAAAAAAAAAAACCCTAAAACTGTAAGGGGTGAGTGTGAATAAGATGGAAAAGAGGGGTGGGAACAGACTAAAAGAAATGGTATAAAAAAAAAAAAAGATGGATGTGTATTCACATCCTACCTCTTCCATTTAACTAATCTTGAACAATTTGCTACAGCTTTCTGGTCCTCAAATTATTCATCTGTTAAATGGCCTCATAAGGTCATTCTTAAGATCTGGAAAAATATATGCTAAGCATCTATCACAGTTACTGGTGTATAGGGGATGTTCAATAGATAATAGCTATAATCACTGTTATGATTACATCAGTGGAAATGCCATTTATGATAAGAGTCAAGGTGGTGATATTGTTTTATTTATTCATTTATTAATTATTTTTATTCAAAGTATTTTAACATTTATTCGTACATGTTTGTGGAGTACAGTATGTTGTTTCAATATATGTACATACTGCACAATGATTCATGTAAAGAGTAGAGAGCAAGTTTTGTACTTATTAGTCCACCATTTTTCTTCTTCCATCCCACACCACCACCACCACCCCGACCTCTGGTAACTATTATTCTACTCTCTACTTCCTTGAGAACAAGTTTTTTTTTTTTTTTTTTTTAGATTATACATGAGTGATATCATTTGTTTTTTGTCATTTTGTGCCTGACTTACTTCACTTAAC
>NW_007726755.1:557578-562788 GCF_000696425.1 Galeopterus variegatus
TTTTTTTTTTTTTTTTTTTTTTTTTTTTTTTTTTTTTTAGATTATACATGAGTGATATCATTTGTTTTTTGTCATTTTGTGCCTGACTTACTTCACTTAACATGAGGGTTTCCAGTTCTATCCATATTGCTGCAAATGATAGGATATCACTTTTTTAATATACATCTGAATAGTATTCCATTGTTTATATATGATACATTATTTTTTATCTGTTAATCCATTGATGGAAATTTAGGCTGATTCCATCTCTTGGATACTATGAATAGTGCTGCAATGAACATGTGAGTGCAGGTGTCTTTTTGACATAGTTTTCATTTCATTTCAGCATATACCCAGTAATGGGATAACTGAGTTGTAGGGTAGATCTATATTTAGTTCTCTGAGGAATCTTCACACTGTTTACCACAGTATCTGTACCAATCTACACTCCCACCAGCAATGTAGGGAAGTTCCTTTTACTCTGCATCCTCACCAGAACTTGTTATTTTCTGTCTTGCTGATAATAGCCATTCTAACTGGTGTGAGATGATGTCTCATTGTGGTTTTAATTTGCATTTCCCTAATGATTAGCGATTTTGAGCATTTTTTCATGTGCCTGTTGGCCATTCGTATGTCTTCTTTTGTGAAATGTCTGCTCAGGTCCTTTGCCTATTTTTAAATTGTTTTTTTTGTTTGTTTGTTTTTTCTGTTGAGTTGTTCGAGTTCCTTATATATTCTGGATATTAGCGCCTTGTCTGATGTGGTTTGCAAGCACTTTCTCCCATTCTGTAGATTTTTGGTTCACTTTGTTGATGGTGTCCCTTGCTGTGCAGAAACTTTAGTTTGATGTAGTTCCACTTATGTATTTTTGGTTTGGTTGCCTGTGCCTTTGTAGTCTCGCTCAAAAAAGTGATGCCCACTCTCATTTCGTGTAGCATTTCCCCTATGTTTTCTTCTAGTAGTTTCATAGTTTCAGGTCTTCAATTTTAGTCTTTGATCCTTTTCAAGTTGATTTTTGCGTATGGTGAGACTAGTTTCAATCTTCTGCATGTGGATATCCAGTTTTCCCAGCATCATTCATTGAAGAGGCTATCTTTCCCTATTGTATATTTTTTGCATCTTTGTCAAAAATCAGTTGACTGTAAATGTGTGGGTTTATTTGCAAACTCTCTATTCTATTTCATTGGTCAATTTGCCTGTTTTTATACCAGTAAAATACTTTTTTGGTTACTATAGCTTTACAGTATATTTTGAAATAAGGAAGTGTGATGCCTCAAACTTTGTTCTTTTTGTTCAAGATTGCTTTATCTATACAGGATCTTTCATGGCTCCATACAAATTTTAAGATATATATTTTTTTCTATTTCTGTGAAGAATGTCATTGGTATTTGATGGGGATTGCATTGATTATGTGGATTGCATCAGGTAATATGGACATTTTGATGATGTTAATTCTTCTGACTCATGAACATGGGAAATCTTTCCATTTATTTATGTCCTCTTCAATTTTTTTCATTAATGTTTTATAATTTTCTAGAGGTCTTTTACCTACTTCATTAAATTTATTCCTAGGTATTTCATTTTTTTGGTAGCTACTGTGAGTGGGATTATTTCTTGATTTCTTCTTTGGTTATTGTGTTATTGGCATATAGGAAGGCTATTGACTTTTGTGTGTTGAGCTGTATCTTGCCACTATACTGAATTCATTTACTAGTTCTAGTAATTTTTTGGTGGAGTCTTTAACGTTTCCTATATATAGAAATGCCATTTATGTTGAGTCAAGGTGGTGATTTTGGCAGTGAATATTATTACCAGTTCTCTATTTCATCACAAGAGAAAATTTCAAACGTCGTTTATTGATAGTTGAGATAAAGCATATTTTCTAAAGAATATTTTCTAAAATTTCTAAAACTACTGTTAATTTTTAACCTGTACATTTCTAAACTTTTGATTTTTTCTGACTGCAGATGCTACACATACCTGTATATGAATACCTGAGAGAAATATTTTAATTACCCCAGCTCTGCCCCTCACTACTATCTTATCTAAACACTCTTCTTTCTCACAGATTGGATGTAGGTAAACCCATCTTATTTGCCCACCCTTGAAAGAGAATGTGACTTAGAGGTTTGTGGTTGTGTGTGTGTGTATGTGTGCATGTGTTTTAAGACAGCAGTAGTGACTAAACTTTATTCATCCTTGATTCACTCATTCAATAACTCAGTGGTTACCATGTGTCATATACTATGCTGGACTTAAGGATGGAAAAATAGAGAAGGCATGTTCTTTTATTCAATAGATGCCACAGTTTACCAGGTATACAAGGCATAAAACACTGTAATAAGTGCAATAAAATTAAAGAGCTGTGTGAGCTGGAGGAGGAAGAAAAATGGGATGGGGATGTTTGAGGATGGCTTATCCTTGAACGATAAGCTCAGTAATGCTGACCAAAGGAATAACATATGCGATGAATCCAGTTGTGAGAGAACTTAGAATTCTTGAGGAACAGCTGGAGGATTACTGTGTAGCAGAAGTATATGGCATAAATGGGGTGGCAGGAGATGTTGCTGTAGAAGGAGGCTGAGATGAGTTTGTAAGAGGATTCATGTGCCTGTTTTGTTTAAGGAATGAGGTATGAATTGAGAGGCTTTTTTTTCCCATATGAATATTCAGTTGTCCAAGGATTATTTGTTGAAATGTTTACCCTTTTTTCATTGAATAATTTTGTACTTTGGTCAAAAATAAATTGACCATGTATGTGTAGGTTTATTTCCAGGTTCTCAATTATCTTCAGTGTATCCCCATATCTGTCCTTTTGCCAAATACCACACCGTCTTGATTAGTGTATCTTTATATTGCCTTGCTATCAGGTAGTGTGAATCCTCCAACTTTGCTGTTTTTCCATATTGTTTTGGTTTTCTACTTCCTTTAAATTTTCAAACAAATTTTAGACTAAACTTACTGATTTATACAAAAATTTCTGCTGAAATTTTTAAATTTTTTTATTTATTATTAGCATATTCATTCTTACAAATCGTGATATATATTTACACACTTTACCTGACCTATCACTTCCCAAACCCTCTCCCTCCTTACCCCCATCTCTTGTCTCCTTGGGTTTGTTCTCTCCTTCTGAAAGTTCAATGTATTGTGGTGGTCCTTTCAACCTTTCTTTCCTTCCTTCCTTCCTTTTTCCCTCCTTCTCTCTATCCCTCCCTCCCTTCCTTCCTAGCAGCCAGTTATGAGTGAGAATATGTGGTATTTCTGTTACTTGGTCTAGCTTATTTCAATTCAGACTCATCCATGTTGCTGCAAATGGCAGTATGTCATTCTTTTTTTATAACTGAGTAGTATTCCATTGTGTATATATACCACAGTTTCTTTACCCAGTCATCCGTCGATGGACACTTAGGTTGGAGAAATGCAAATCAAAACCATAAATGTGATACACCATATTAATAAAATCAAACACAAGGACCATATGATCATCTCTATAGATGCTGAAAAAGCATTTGATAAAATTCAATACTCATTCATGACAAAGACCCTCTATAAGTTAGGTATAGATGGAAAGTATCTCAATATAATTAAAGACGTATATGATAAACCCACTGCCAATATCATCCTGAATGGGGAAAAGCTGAAAGCTTTTCCTTTAAGAACATGAACAAGACAAGGATGCTCACTCTCACCATTCCTATTCAACATAGTGTTGGAAGTACTAGCCAGAGCAATAAGAGAAGAGAAGGCAATAAAGGGCATCCAGATTAGAAAAGAAGTCAAACTGTCCCTGTTTGCAGATGACATGATCCTATATGTGCATCCAGATTGGAAAAGATGAAGTCAGACTGTCCCTGTTTGCAGATGACATGATCCTATATATCGAACAGCCTAAAGCCTCTACAAAAAACTCTTGGAGTTGATAAATGATTTCAGAACAGTAGCAGGATACAAAATCAACACACAAAAATCAGTAGCACTTCTATTCTCCAATTATAAACATGCAGAAAGAGAAATCAAGAAAGCTTTCCCATTTACAATAGCCACCAAAAAAACAAAATACTTGGAAATTGAGTTAACCAAAGATGTGAAAAATCTCTATAATGAGAACTACAAACCACTGCTGAGAGAAATTAGAGAGGATACAAGAAGATGGAACGATATCCCATGCTCTTGGATTGGAAGAATCAACATAGTGAAAATGTCCATACTACCCAAAGTGATATACAAATTCAATGCAATCCCACCAAAATTCCAATGACATTTTTCTCAGAAATGGAAAGAACTATCCAGAAATTTATATGGCATAACAAAAGACCACGCATAGCCAAAGCAACGCTGAGCAAAAAAAATAAAGCTGGAGGCATAACACTACCTGACTTTACACTATACTACAAAGCTATAATAACCAAAACAGTATGGTACTGGCATGAAAACAGACACACTCATCAATGGAATAGAATAGAGAATTCAGAAATCAACCGACACACCTACAGCCATCTGATCTTTGACAAAGGCACCAAGCCTTTACACTGGGGAAGAGACTGCCTCTTTAGCAAATGGTGCTGGGAGAACTGGATATCAACATGCAGGAGAATGAAACTAGAATTATATCTTTAACCATAAACTGAAGTCAACTCAAAATGGATTAAAGAATTAAATATACACCCTGAAACAATAAAACTTTTTAAAGAAAACATAGGAGAAACACGTCAGGATATAGGACTGGACAAAGACTTCATGAATATGACCCCAAAAGCAAGGGCAACTAAAGGAAAAATGAACAAATGGGATTATAGCAAACTAAAGAGCTTCTGCACAGCAAAAGAAACAATTAACAGAGTTAAAAGACAACCAACAGAGAGGGAGAAATTATTTTCAAAATATACATCTGACAAAGGATTAATATCCAGAATATACAAGGAACTCAAACAATTTTACAAGAAAAAAACAAGCAACCCCATTAAAAAATGGGCAAAAGAGTTCAGTAGGCATTTCTCAAAGGAAGATATACAAATGGTCAACAGACATATGAAAAAATGCTCAATATCACTCAGCATCCGGGAAATGCAATTCAAAACTACACTGAGATACCATCTCACCCCAGTTAGCATGGCTAAAATCCAAAAGACTCCGAACGATAAATGCTGGCAAGCTTGTGGAGAAAAAGGAACTCTTATACATTGTTGGTGGGACTGCAAAATGGTGCAGCCTCTATGGAAAATGGTATG
>NW_007726755.1:563788-578188 GCF_000696425.1 Galeopterus variegatus
AGGAATGGAAATCATCAAGTCGAAGGTATACCTGTTCCCCAGTGTTCATCACAGCACTCTTTACAATAGCCAAGAGTGGGAATCAGCCCAAATGTCCATCATTGGATGAGTGGATACAGAAAATGTGATATATCTACACAAATGGAATACTACTCAGCTATAAAAACGGATGAAATACTGCCATTTTCAACAACATGGATGGACCTTGAGAGAATTATATTAAGTGAAACAAGTCAGGAACAGAAAGCGAAATACCACATGTTCTCACTTATTGGTGGGAGCTAAAAATAAATAAATAAATTCACACAAACAACAACAACAACAAAAAACCCGGGCGGGTGGGGAAGAAGACATAACAACTACAATTCCTTGAAGTTGATACGACAAGCAAACCGAAAGGACATTGTTGGGTGGGAGAGAGGAGAGGGAAGAGGGAGGGAGGTTTCGGTAATGGGCCACAATAATCAACCACATTGTATATCGACAAAATAAAATTAAAAAAAAAAAGATATCATCTTACCCCAGTTAGACTGGCCAATATTAAAAAAAACCAAGAATAACAAATGCTGGCTAGGATGCAGGTAAAGGGGAAATCTTCTACACTTTTGATGGGACTACAAATTAGCACAGCCATTATGGAAAACAGTACAGAGGTTCCTCAAACAACTACAGATAGAACTACCATATGATCCAGCAATCCCACTGGTGGGTATATATCCAAAGGAATGGAAATTTTCATATGGAAGGGATACCTGCATTCCCATGTTCATCGCAGCTCTATTTACAATAGCAAAATATGAATCCTGATGAAATTTTGACTGATTGTGTTGAAACAATAGATCAGCTTGGGGGCAACAGATATGTTAACAATATTGCCTTTTCCAATCTGTGAAAACAGTATACACTCTATTTGGGTCTTTTAAAATTTCTTTCAAATGTCTTGTAGTTTTTAGCTTCCAGATATTATATCATTTTTATTTTCAAAATTTACTCACCTGCTCTTAGTGCTAATTGAAGGATTACTTCTAAAATATCAATTACCCATATTTTATTGCTAGTTTGTGGAAATAAAAATGACATATTAACTTTTTATCCTGTGACCTCAGCAACCTCACTTAGTAGTTCTAGCACCTTTTTATAGATGTTTTGGCATTTTCTACACAGATCATAATGTTCTTCTTTTCCCATCTGTATGATTTGTGTCTGTTTGTTTTTTTTCCCATGACTATTTGCACAGGCTTGGATCTTCAGTACAGTGTTAAAAAGAAGTGTTTAAAAGGACTTATTTGCCTTGTTCCTGTTTTAGTGTAAAGTCACTTAGTCCTTCCCCATTAAGTTTGATGTTAACTATAGGGTTTTTGTTTTTTTTTAAATAGCTCTTTCTGCCAGTTGTCAATTTATTGTGTCTCAAAGACTCCATATCTATCCTTCCCAGTTGACCCTATGACAATGGAGCAAAACTTTATAAATCTTCTCTGTTGCAATTGGCAGATGTGAAATTGTCAGTATAGTACACTGATATGGTTGGTTTAAACTCTACCATCTTTATTTTTGAAATAGTGTTTGCCATAGTGTTTAAAATGCATATCTCTTATTAATTTTACTCTTTGTGTGCATATTATTATACCATTTTATGTGTAGTGTATGTCAAAAGTGTATATTTCCAGATTTCCCCTTCCAACTTTGTGCTATTCTTTCCATTCATTTTATTTTTTTACATACAATATAAACATGTAATGCATTACTTCTATTTTTCCTTTGGAGAGTCAATTTTATTTTCAAGGAAATTTTTTAAAAATTAATTTGCTCTTTGTATTCATTTATACCATTGCTAGTGCCCTTCATTTAGGGTAAGTCCAATTTTCTTTAACATTTCTTTTAGTGCATCTTGGCTGTAATGAATTCTCAAAATTTTTATTCTTTTCTTTTTAAAAAAACAAATATTTATTTTTAAGCATAAATATAATATTACAGAAATTTCCTGTACCCTGGGCCAAAAAGCAAGAATCAATTTCATACAGGCTAAGTTCTCCATGAATCAAAACATTGAAAGAGAATAGGTACATTCAGTAATCATACATTTATTTGGAATATAATAAAAAATTGTCCAGGCTAAAGAAGAGATCATAATGTAATTACACACTATTTAAAACTAAAAAGATGGAAACCCTATATAGCAAATTTTGGGGGATGTAGATAAAGCAATATTTTAAAGAAAAAATTTTAACCATTAAGGAATACATTGCAAGGAAGATGAAAAGTGAATGAGTAGCATTCAAACTTGTTATACTAAAAATAATACATTATTAACTTGTAAGTAGATGAAGTTAAAATAATAAAAATCAGAGAAGAAATTAATAATATAAAGTTTAAAATAGAAAAAAAAAACAAAACCAATTATTATTTTATGAAAAAGTTTTCAAAAATCTTCTTTTAAAAAATAGTTTATCTTTATTTATACTTTTTAATTTACATATAGTAACATTAATTCTTATTGGTTTTCAGTTTTAGTGGTCTTCAGAAATGCATAGAGGCCTGTATTTACCACTACAATCAAGATATAGGATAGCTCAATCACTCTAAAACATTCCATCTTGTGGCACTTTTACAATAAACCCTGGGAACCACTACACTGCTCTCAATTCCTATAGATACGCCTTTTTAATTTTATTTTTCTATTTTTTTATTTTTTATCATACATACATGTGGGGTGCAACGTGGATTTTCAATAATTTTGTAGAATGTGTGATCAGTATAGTTATCTTATTCATCATTACAATACGCAGTCATTCTTTGTGTCCATTGACCAAGTCTTCATTAGCCCCCCTTCCTTGCCCCTCCCCTGCACTTTTCCACCTCACGTTTTCTAAAACTTCAATGTATTACTGTTATTGTTGTTTATTTCTCTCTGTCTCTCTTTACTGTTCATTTGTTTGTTTATGGATTCAGCTCCCAGTTATGAGTGAGAACATTTGGTATTTCTCTTTCTGTACCTGAAATGTTTCACCTAGGATAATTTTCTATACTCTCATTCATGCTGTTGCAAATGGTAGAATTTCATTCTTTTTATGGCTGAGTAGTATTCCCTTGTATATGTATACCAAAATTTCCTTATCAGGTCATCCATTGATGGACATTTAGGTTGGTTCCATTACCTACCTATTATAAATAGAGCTGCAATAATCATAGGAGTGCAGGCATAACTTTGACCTGATATTTTCCAATCCTCTGGATAAATCCCCAGGAGTGGGATGGCTGGATCATATGAAAGTTCTATCTGTAGTTGTTTAAGGAACCTCCATACTGTTCTGCATAATGGCTGTACTATCTGACAGTCCCACCAATAGTGCAGGAGGGTTCCTCTCTCGACATCCTCGCCAACATTTCTTATTGTTTTTCTTATAATAGCTAGTCTGATTGTGGTGAGGTGATATCTCAGAATGGTTTTGATTTGCATTTCCCTGATGATTAGTGATGTTGAGCATTTTTTCATATATGTGTTGGTCATTTGTATGTCTTCCTTTGAGAAATGTTTATTCAGATGCTTTGCCCATTTTTTAATTGGATTATTTGTTTTTTTTTGTTGTAAAGTTGTCTGAGCTCTTTGCATATTCTGGATATTAATCCCTCGTCAGATGCATTTTTTGCAAATATTTTCTCCCATTCTGTAGGATGTCTTTTCACACTATTGATTGTTTCCTTTGTTGTGCAGAAGCTTTTTAGTTTGATGTGATCCCATAAATACCAATGACATTCTACACAAAAATAGAAAAAGCAATCCTAATATTCATATGGTACAACAAAAGACCTCGAATAGCCAAAGCAATCCTGAACAAAATAAGTAAAACTGGAGGCATTACACTTCCGGACTTCAAACTATATTACAAATCTGTAGTAATAAAAACAGCATGGTACTGGAATAAATACAGACACGTGTACCAATGGAGCAGAATAGAGAACTCAGAAATCAATCCACATAGGTACAGCCAACGGATAGATTACAAAAGTACCAAGAACATACATTTGGGAAAAGACTGCCTCTTCAGTATATGGTGCTGGAAAAATTGGATATTCATTGGTAGAAGAATGAAACTTAATCTGTACATTTCACCAAATACCAAAATCAACTCAGAATGGATTAGAGGCCTAAACATAAGGCCTGAAACATTAAAACTCCTAGAAGAATACGTAGGGGAAACACTCCAGGATTTATGACTGGGCAATGATTTTATGAATAACACCCCAAAAGCACAGGCAACAACGGAAAAGATAGGCCTTTTTTAGAATGCAAGGTAAATAAACCCATACAGTATGCAGTCTTTTTGTGGCCTATCCATTCCAATTATGAAAATGTATTTCAGATTTGTCCTTGTTGCTGTGTATCAAAAGTTTGTTTCTTTTATCTTCAACAGTATTCCATTACATGAATGTATCACGGTTTGGTAATCCATTACCACTTGAAGGACATTTACATTGCTTAGTTATTAGTGATTATGTATAAAGGTGCTATAAATAACTACATGCAGGTTTTTGTGTGAATGTAAGTTTTCATTTTGGTGGGAACCTTAAGAGTCGGACTGCTGGGCCATATGGCAAGTGTATATTTAACTTTATGAGAAACTACCAAACTGTTTTCCAAAGTGGCTGTACAATTTTACATTCTGATTAGCAATGCATGAGCATTACAGTTGCTCAAAATCTTCACCAGCTCCTGTTATATTCAGTTTTTGTTAGGTTTTTAGCATTCTTTTTTCTTTTGTATTGATTAAATATATTTGTGGGGTACAGAACCGAATATCAATACATGTGTACAATATGTGGTTATCTAATCAAGATAATTAGTATACTCATGTTTAGAGGACATAATCAGAGTTTGTGACCCTTAAGTAGTTTCCAACAACCCCCCTCCTTCCCCCTCCCCTTTCCCACCTCTAATAACCACCTCTAATAATCACAGTTCTGTTCTGTCTTTTTTTGAAAGTTTAATGTATTATTGTGATTGTTTCCCTCCCTCCCCTCCTTCATCCTTCCTTCTTTCCTCCCTTCATTTTTCTTTATTTTAGCCCCCACGTCTTAGTGAGAATATGCGGTATTTCTCTTTCTGTGCCTGGTTTATTACACTTAACATAATTTTCTCTAAGTTCATCCATTTTGCCACAAAATCCCAGATAGACTGGCTATTATCGAAAAGACAGAGAATCATAAGGGCTGACAAGGATGTGGAGAAAGGGTACCCCTCCTAAGCTGTTGGTGAGACTGTAAATTAGTGCAGCTACTAATGGAAAACGTTGTAGGTCTTCCTCAGCCAACTACAGCTAGAATGGCCATATGACCCAGCAATAGGATTTCTGGGTATACACCCAAAGAAATGGAAATCATGATGTCGAAGGGATACCTGCACTCCCGTGTTATCGCAGCTCTATTTACAATAGCCAAGAGTTGGAATCAACCTAAATGTCCATTAACAGATGACTGGATAAGGAAAATGTGCTATGTATACTCAATGGAATACTACTCTGTTTTTTGGTATTCTAACCAGTGTGAAGTGATATCTCCCTGTGGTTCAGTTTGCATTTCCCTAACAATTAATAATGTTGGGTAACGTTTTATGTGCTTATTTACCATCTGTGCATATTCTCTGGTGACTGGCTATTCATCACTTTTGTCCATTGTATTATTTGGTTATTTTCCTGCCATTGAGATTCACAAGATATATTTATATTTTGTATACAAGTCCCTTGACAAATATGTGATTTACAAATATTTGCTCCCAGTTTGCAGTTTGTCATTTCATCCTCTTAAAATTTTCTTTTCAGAGAGCAAACATTTTTAAGTTTGAGAAGGTCTAATTTATAATTTTTTTCTTTTGTCCATCATGATTTGCCTAAACTAGGGTCACAAAGATCTTCTCCTATGTTTTATATTAGAAGTTTTATAGTTTTTCATTTTATAATGAGGTCTATATTCTGTTTGCAGTTAATTTTTTTACAGGGTTGTAGTAGAGTTAAATGTTCATTTTTTTCACTTATAGATAACCAGATCTTCCAAAATCAGGTGTCAGCAAGACTATCCTTTCTTAATTTAACTGTCTTTGTACCTTTGTCAGAAATCAGTTGACTATATTTGTGTAGCTATATTTCTGGACTATCTAGTCTATTTCATAGATATATAGGTCTATATATTTGCAAATGCAGTGCTGTCTTGATTACTGTAATTTTGTTGAAAGATTTATTGAAATATTTTCTTACAATTTTATTTGTATTTGTGGAATAAGTTTGTCATCTACTAAAAGTCATGCGGGGAATTCAATTGGGATTATATTTAATCTATACATTAATTTGGGGAGAGTTGACATCTTAACAATATTGAAAATATTTCAGTTTATTAACAATCTTTGTTGTCCTAGTTCAGCCTTAATCTTATACATGCCCTGTGCTCTCTGGGTCTTGGGAATGAGATTTCTCAGTGTTCTTACCCTTCCCCCACTGGTTAGGAGTCTCTAATAAACACAGCTCTGAAAATTTTCTTGCCTCTCCCCCAGATAGATGGTGTTGTTATGACCCCTTCCTCCAGCCATTATGGGTGACTACTTATGACTTGAAGTCATCAGTGTTTGCTTCCCTTTCCCCAGCAACTTATGGTCTCTGCTCCCTAGGGAAGATAAAGGAGAAGGTTCCAGGTGTGACTTTGACCCTTTTCATCAGCAGATGTTTCTCCCTTCCCACAGGTCTATACCATACAGAAGACTTTTTCAGGTCTCTTTCCCTGCCTCTACTCTATCTTTTGAGTACCCATTGTGCAAAGGAAACTGTGAATGAGGGCAATTTCGCCTTGTTCTATGTCTGTCAATATTGTGTAATATCACATTTGCACATACTCAGCATTCAGTAAAAGCCTTGGTAAGTTATTACCAAGTTCAGCAGAATTCTTCTTAGCAGCTTTATGGTGACGTGATTCTTATTTCCATGCTCTGTCCCAGATAAGCAAATGCATGCATTCCATCTCCTCTTAAAGGCTGTCTTTCTGTAGATTTCAGGCTAATTGGGTGCTGTGAGACCTCAGCTACCTGATGGTTTGAGGAGAAGTTATAATTTGGTAGGGTAACCACTTTTTCTTTTTATTCAATTGGGAGTGACACACTCTGGATCCTAAGCAGTAGTTAATACACTTGATTATATTTTTTAAAAAATTAAGAATGAGAGAAAATGACATTTATCCAAGTATTTTCAAATCCTGAACTCTTCATTCTTAACACTGATTTCGATTTTCCATTTGGTGTAATAGTCTTTGGCCTAAAGAACTCCTTTCAACATTTCTCACTGCTTTTGTTTCTTGAATACAAATTTGTTTCACCTTCATTTCTGAGGTTATTTTTGGTGGATATATATTTAATATTTTAAATACTTTATTTTATTGTCTTTTGGTTTGCATTGTTTTTGGTAAAAATTCAGCTGTAATTTTTAATATCATTCACCTTTATGTAATTCGTCATTTTCCTTTGGCTGCTTAAAAAAAAAAAATTTCTCTTTTTTATTGAGTTTCAGCAGGAACTCTCTTGCACCACATCCTTGTAACAGTACCCCTACCCCCTAACCCCTTAAAACTACTGATTTGTTTCACACGTCTATAATTGTGTCATTTTGAGAATGATATATAGGTAGAATCATAAAGGGAGACAACATCAACAAGATGGCAGAATAAAACTCTCCAGTGCTTGCCCCTCCATGGAAACATCAATTGGAGCAACTATTCATGCTTGAAAATACAGTAGTCCCATCTTATCCAAGACCCCCAGTGTATGCTTGAAATTGCACATAGTACCAAACCCTACATATACTATGTTTTTCCCCCATACATACATACCTATGAAAAAGTTTAATTTATACATTAGGTATAGTAAGAGATTAATAACAATAACAAATAACACAATAGACAATTTTAACAATATGGCAGCATCGCTACCATTGCATTTTAGAATCACTATTAAGATAAAATAGGGGTTACCTGAACACAAGCACTGCTATACTGTGACAGTTGATCTGATAACCGAGAGGACGATTTAGTGACTAATGGGCAGGGAATGTATACAGTGTGCATACATTGGACAAAGGGATGATTCAGGTCCTGAGCTGGATTGAGTGGGATGGCATGACATTTCACCACACTGCTCATAATGGCATGCAATTTAAAACTTATGAATTATTTATTTCTGGAATTTTTCATTTAATATTTTTGGCCTGTGTTTGACCATGGGTAACTGAAACTTTAGAAAGCAAAACCATGTAAGGGGGGACTACTGACCTTCGCAAAACCTAAAGAAGCCAGGTGAAAGATTACCGCACCTGGGTGTAGAACAGAAATAAGAAAAGATGCATTGGAGAGGGTAGCAAAGAAAATTTTGCATTACCTACATCATCCCTCCCCCAACCTGAGGCAACACAGTGGGGTGACAGATATCCCTCTAGGTGGCCATAAGAGAGGGAAGTGAGCACTGGACTTTGCCTCAGATCCCCAAACTGGGCCCATCCCAGTAAAACCCAGCCTACAGGTCAACCCCAGAACCAGGCAGGATCCTGCAGTCCCAGGCTCCAGGCCTGTGCAGCAGACTAGACTCCACTGCAGGCCCAACCTCAGCAGTCCCAGGCTCCAGACCAACTCCAGTTCTGGTCTAGCCTCTAGAGCCCCAGGCTTCAGGCCCTCCCCAGCACCAGGCTGACCTTCATGGCTCCAACCATCAAGCCAGCACATGCAGACACAACCTCCACACCAGTCCCTGTGAATACAAGATCCAGGCACATCCAATGCCAATCCATCCCCTACAGCACTAGGCTTCAGGTTCGCCCAAGAGCCAAGTCAGCACCCTTGTCCTGAAACACCAGGCAGGTACTGACAGACACCAATTCCAGGCTTGCTCAGTGCCAAGCTGTTCCTGACAGCTCCATCTTCCGGGGCATATCGTGGGCTGCCCTCCTCTTCCCCCTGCTCCAGCAGGCCCAGGGTTGAAGCCTGTTGAAGTAGTCCCCACTACTCGACTAGCTTCCATGGACACAAGCTCCAGGAATGGTCTGGTGTACACAGGCCTGAGGCTGGTCCCCAAGGCCCCAAGACCCAGGCCAGCCCTCATAGACCTAGTCACTAGGCCAGTACCTACACAACCAGCCTCCAGGAGAGCACCAGTGGATACAGGCTCCAAGACAGTCCCTATAGTCCTAGCCTCCTTAAGACCTGGGTTCTAGCCCTCTTCCAGTAAACCCAGGGTCCAAATGAAGATGCCAGACCTTGTGCCAGGCTAGGCCAGACAATGTGGACTGAGTCACCAAGACTACCCCTGTAGATCCAGGCTCTAGTCCAGCCCCCATGGATCCAGGACTCAGACATACCCTCATAGACTCAGGCTCCAGGACCATCCAGTAGACTTATGCACCAGGCCTATTCCAGCACCTGTTCAGTCCCTGTAGACTCAGGCTCAAGATATACCCCAGTCCCAGGTCAGCCCCTGTGAACACAGACTCCAGATCTACTACTTATCTGCTGACCCAGGCACCAAGCTAGCCTGTCTGAGGACTCAAGCAGCATGCCTGCCTGCAAACCAAGCCAGATGGCCTGCCCAAAATCTCTGGATGGGCTGACTGCTTAAAGGCTTCCCAGACAAAGCCAGTCTGCAAAGACTGGAATAAGTCCCTACTTCTTCAAACGCACAGACAGCAATGCAAGGCAAGAAGAAACATGAAAAACCAGGGGGATATAACACCCCCAAATGAAAACAATAATTTCTTAGTAGCTGACCTCAAAGACATGGAGATATACAAACTGCCTGACAAAGTATTTAAAAAGAAGTAATTGTTTTAAGGAAGCTCAGTGAACTTCAAGAAAATACAAGTAATTCAGTGAAATCAGGAAGACAATGAATGACCAAAACTAAAAATCTAACAGATATTTAAATTATAGACAGAATCATAAAGTATGTGACCTTTTAAGTTTTTTTAAGTCATCAAAATGTTCTTAAGACTCCTCCAAGTTGTTGTGTGTTCATTCCATTTTATTGATGAGTAGTGTTGCTTATATAGATATACCACAGTTTATTTAACTGTTTACTCACTGAAGAACATCTAGCTTGTTTACATTTTTGGTTACCACAAATAAAGCTTCTATGAACATTCATGTACAGGTTTTTGTGTTAACATAAGTTATGTTCTCTAAATATATGTCCAGGAGTAAAACTTCTGGGTCATATGGTAGTTGCATGTTTATAGCATGTTGTATACAAGAAAATGCCAAACTGCTTTCCAGGATAGCTGTACCATTTTATATTTTCTACAGCAATGTATGACTGATTTAGTTTCTCTACATCCTTGCCAGCTTTTTGTGCTGTCACTATTTTTAATTTCAGCCATTCTGATTGGTGGGGAGACATATCACCTTGTGGTTTTAATTTTCATTTTCCTAAAGGGTTATGATGTTGGAACACCTTTTCATGTGCTAATTTGCCATCCCAATAACTTTTTTGGCGAACGTTTTATTCAAGTCTTTCAAGCCTTTTGACCATTTTCTAATTAGAGTTTCTGTTTGTTTTTACTGCTGAGTTTAAAGAGTTCATTAATTTTCACCATCCCTCCTTAGTTTCCACACAATTAGATTTATTTGGGGTCTTGCACATGTAAAATGATTTCATTTTTAGGCATTAAGATAAAAAGAATTTGGCCCAAACTTGAGATATAACAGTTTCTTTATGGCTTTTTTCTGGAAATAGATGATATTTTTATGTTTTTGGATGTATATTTGGTTTTCCATAAATATGACAACAGTATGTAAATAATAAGGATCTGTGTGTGTGTAAGTCATAATTGTGTATGTGTCCATGTAAAATCTTCTATTTGTATTTCTCTTTCAGCAGAATCCTATCTCTGAAAAATACTTGTAACAAATTAAATGCAGGAGAGCCAAGTACTGACTTACAGAATAGAGAAAGTTTCTCAGTGAGACAACCAAGCAAAAACCTGTCAGTGCTGGTATTGTGCAGCTGAATCTAGACACTTTAGATACACATGGCAAAATTTTATTAATGTTAAATTATGGAGCATCTATAAATAAGTTTAATATTTTGTATTAAATGACTACATTTAGTACTTTGGAAAAAAGTTCAGTCAGATAATCACAGAATGTACTGATGATATTTCTATAATTGCAGGTTGAAGCAGACATTCATCAATACTATACGAACTGCTGTGTCACGAAGTTTGGGTATGAGATTATGGAAAGAATCAATAAAATTCTTAGTATTGATCTACAAAAAGGAGAAAATTATGCATCTTTAGGTGTATCAGTATAATTAAAAATTATTCTCTTGTCTGCAGAAACAAATATTGATGTCTACGTTATGTATTATTTACTGTAAATCTATCTTTATTTTTAGTCATACTAGATCTTCAGAACTGAATAGCCTTTCAATGATAAAGTGGATTGGTGACTAGTAAGAGGGAAAAATGTCTTATCATTTCACCTGATCCATCTTGACTGAGGAAAATTCCTAAAAGTCCTATACAGTAGTGCAAAGAACATGAATTTGGAATTCATATAGATTTGTATCTACATTAAAATTCTGGCTCCAGGTTATATCTCTGGGAAACTCAGTCGTTAAGATTTAGTTCACATTTCTGTATACTGGGGAACATAACATCTAAATTGCAAATGCATTGTAAGAGTTATATAGTATGTTTGTACAGATTTCTATCTATGTTGTTACATGTAGCTCTAGTTTGTCCATTTTAACTGCTATACAGTACTCCCCTTTTTGAATAAAACAATGCACTTATTTACTCTTCTGCTTATAGGCATTTAAGTGTAACTGCAGGATCATAGGGTTTTTATCTAGCCCAAATTTATAAAATATTTGCAAAATTTTTCCCAGAAGTGTTGTAATAATTCTACTCACATCAGCTTTTTCTGAGTTCCCTTTGAGCTACATCCTTGCCAACATTTGGTATTATAAGAATTTTAAATGTGTGAAATTCTGATACATGTGAAATTATACTTCACTTTTGTTTTGATTAACATTTTCCTGATTATTGGTAATGTTGAACATCTTTTCATGTATTTAGCTATTTGGTCTTCCTTTACCTTAAATTTATTATTCATATCTCTTGGCTGCTTTTTACTGGTTTGTTTAATTTTTGATTTTTATTAAATACTACCTCTATTGTTTATGGTAATTAAAATACCTGCTTTTGACTTTTCTTTTAATGTTTATAGCTTATTTTCTTGGACATAATTTTTTAAATTAATGTAGTGAAATTTATGGATTATTTTCATTATGATTTGTGGTTTTGCAACATATGTTTCTACTACATTTTCCATCACAGTAAATGGTATACCAATTTGTGAAGTTCTCTTTCATTCTTCAATCATCTCATTTGCTAACACTTTTCCTCCAGTTTGTCAGAAAATCCTCTTGGTTTAAGCTTCAAAAATTATCCAGAATTAATCTAAATACTTTTCCACACATTTTTCACTACCACCCTGGTCTAGATCACCATCATCTCTAGTATGGATCACTGAGATAATCTCCTATCTAGTCCCCTATTTTTTCCCTCTTGTCCTTTTTACTAGCTTATCCTTACAGGGGCTAGAGTGATTCTGTAAATATATGTGATAGATCACATCACAGCTCTGTTCAAATTTCTCTAATGGGTCCCTTTTAACTCTGAGTAAAAGATGAAGTTCTTAAAATAGTCTGTAAGTCCCTACACAATCCCCACACCTTCCCAACACCACTCTACCTTGCCCTCTTTAACCTTCTGGGACACATTAAGTATATTCAATTTTTGTGACCTTCACAATTATTGCTTGCTCTTCCAAAAACTTTATTCCATATAGTTTATTCTTTCAAATATTTGTTTTGATGTCACCTTATCATTAAGACATTTGCTAATAATTATATTTAAAAATTTTTTTCTCTGGTTACAGAATTTCCTATCACCCTCCCCTGCATTATATTTCTGCAACATCTTTTATTGTGATGTAACTCTTTTTATTACCAAATTATTACTTGAAAACGTTAATTCCAATACAGCATATGTATGGAAAGTGAACAAATCAGAGTACATGGTTGAAGAAATTTTAGAAAGTGAATATACTTATAGAACTACAACCCAGATAAATATTTAACATATTACAAACACAAGAGAACAACTATCCGAGTCATTAAAAATCACCTTTTTCTTCCTCCATAAAGATTAACAATTATACTTATTTATATTACTACAGAGTAATACATTATATACTCTTCTGTGTCTGGCTTCTTTTTCTCTCTGTTATAATTGTGATATTATACCATGTTGTTGCATGCACTATTTGACGATTATAAATAATGCTTCTGCATTCTTGACCATGTCTTTCACTCTACAAGTATACATTACTTTTGTATAAAAAAAAATATACAGGCAATGGAATCACTGGGTCATAGGGGATGCATATGTTCGTTAGTAGATATATTTATAGGTTTATTATAAGGATCGATAGACAGATAATTAATTGAGGAAAGTTCTTCTTGTTCTACATCTTTACCAACACTCAATATTACCATTTTGTTTTAACCTACCTGTGGTCTATTTAATGGTTTTACATCAAGGGTTTAATTTGTATTTCTTTTATGACTAATGTTGTTGAGGACCTTTTCATGTATTTATTGTCTATTTGTATATTCATGCATTTCAAGTGCCTGTTCAAATATTTTGCCCTTAGCGGTGGTGCATCCGTTTTTCCTTAATGCTTTTAATTCAATCTTTATATATTCTAGATAAAAGGCCCTTGACAAATATGTGTACTTTAAACATCTTCTCTCAATCTGTGGCTTATCTCTTCTCACTTCTAATGTCATTTGATACACAGTTTTTAATTTTAGTGTAGTTTATTAACTTTGATTTTATGGTTAATTTTTTGTGACCTCTTTAAAATATTTTTGTCTAGCCAAAGGTCAAAAATATATTTTCTTGTGGTACCTTGAAGAAAGTTTATTGCTTCGGAGGAGAAAACATGGCGGCGGGTCTGGAGCGCCCGCGTCAGGAAACAGCGCGATCCTGAGAGCTGTGTGCTGTGATTCCAGAGTATTGACTACATTTCCAAGAGCAACAAAGGACGAATAAATCTTTCAACAACGATCCTACATCGACAAACAAGCGGCAGTGGGTTCGAGGTTTTGGAGCCGACATGGAGAAGGACTCCTGGGGGTCCCCAGGCCCGGCTGCGGGAACAATATTGGCGGCCCACACGGCAAAGGCCGGGAGAGCCAGCGGAGGAACTGCACAGAGACGATCTGAAAAAACGCCGGAACAGCCCACCCTGCGTTCTCCATTAGTCACCCCCAGCAAAATCCCACTTGTGGGGTGAAGCCCGACTTCTCCA
>NW_007726756.1:0-2163 GCF_000696425.1 Galeopterus variegatus
TATTCAAAACACTAAAGGACAAAAATTGCCAGCCAAGAATACTTTACCCAGCAAGGCTACCCTTCCGAAATGAAAGACAAATAGTGTGTTTCTCAGAGAAACAAAAACTGTGGGAATTCACTCCCACATGACCAGCCCTACAAGAAATTCTCAAGGAAATACTGGGTCTGTGATCACAAAGACAACCATCACTACCATGAATACACAAGAAAGAACAATACCTACCAGCAAAACAAAAATGCTAGCAAAAGAGAAAAAAAATAGTTTATATAGCACTCCAAGAAACCAACAAATACGGAAGACAAACAGAAAATTTGAAAGAAAGGAAAAAAAGATACTTAAGACATCTAAACAAAAAGTAGTATAATGCTAGGATTAAATCAACACCTTTCAATAATAACTCTGAATGTAATGGGACTAAATTCCCCATTCAAAAGACACAGACTGACTGACTGGATTAAAAAGATGGACCCAACAATATGCTGTCTCCAAGAGACTCACTTGACCTGTAAAGACACACATAGACTAAAAGTGAAAGGATGGAAAAAGATATATCATGCAGGTAGAAATGAAAAACGAGCTGGAGTAGCTATTCTTATATCAGATAAAATAGACTTTAAAGCAAAAACCATTAAAAGAGATAAAGATGGCCAATATATAATGATAAAAGGATCTATCCATCAAGAAGACATAACAATCATAAATACATATGCATTTAATGTTGGAGCAGCCAGATTTACAAAGCAAACACTATTAGATCTAAAGAAAGAAATAGACACTAACACCATAACAGTGGGGGACCTGAACACCCCACTCTCATCATTGGACAGATCATCTAGGCAAAAAGTCAACAGAGAAACAAAAGATCTAAACAATACTTTAGACTAATTGGATTTGGCAAATATCTACAGAAAGCTCCACCCAATAACCTCAGAATATGCATTCTTATCAGCACATGGAACATTCTCCAGGATAGACCACATGTTAGGTCACAAAGCAAGTCTTAACAAATTCAAAAAAATTGGAATTATTCCATGTGTTTTTTCTGATCACAGTGGATTAAAATTAGAAAATAATAAATAAAACTCTGAAAATTATACAAACTCATGGAAATTAAATGACATTCTACTTAATGACATGTGGGTCCAAGAAGAAATTAAATGGGAAATCAAAAAATTTCTTGAAGCTAATGAAAATAATAACACCTCGTACCAAAATTTGTGGGATACTGCAAAAGCAGTTTTAATCGGGAAATTTATTGCATTAAATGATTACTTCAGAAGAATGGAAAGATGGCAAATAAACAACCTAACACTTCACCTTAAAGATCTAGAAAAGCAAGAACAATCCAAACCTAAAGTTAGTAGATGGAAAGAATTAAGATCAGAGAAGAACTAAATGAAGTAGAAACACGAAAAACAATACAAAAGATCAATGAAACAAAAAGTTGGTTCTTTGAAAAGACTAACAAAATCAACAGACCTTTAGCAAGAAAATTAAGAAAAGAAGAGAGAAGACCAAAATAACAAAAATTAGAAATGAAAAAGGTGATATTACACTGACACCTCAGAAATACAAGGAATCATTAGACTACAATAAACATCTATACGGCAACAAATTGGAAAATCTGGTGGAAATGGATAAACTTCTGGATGCATACAAATTACCAAAACTGAGCCAAGAAGATATAGAAAATCTGAACAGACCAATAACAATACAAGAGATTGAAGCTATTATCAGAAGGCTCCCAACAAATAAAAGCCCAGGACCGGACAGGTTCACTGCAGAGTTCTACCAAATCTTCATAGAGGAACTGATACCAATTCTCTATAAACTGTTCCAAAAGATTGGAAGCCATTCTCCCAAACTCATTCTATGAGGCAAACACCACCCTGACACCAAAACCAGATAAAGATGCATCAAAAATAGGAAACTACAGGCCAATATCCTTGATGAATATAGATGCAAAAATCCTCAATAAGATACTAGCTAAAAGAATACAGCAAAACATACACAAATTGTACACCATGATCAAGTGGGATTCATCCCAGGGATGCAAGGTTGGTTCAACATATGCAAATCAATAAATGTGATACACCATGTTAATAAAAGCAAAGACAAAAACCATATGATCATCTCTATTGATGCTGAAAAAGCATTTGA
>NW_007726756.1:3085-24779 GCF_000696425.1 Galeopterus variegatus
AAAGTGATCTACAAATTCAATGCAATCACCATCAAAATTCCAATGTCATTTTTCTCCAACATGGAAAAAGCTATCCATACATTTATATGGAACAGCAAAAGACCACGCATAGCCAAAGCAATCCTGAGCAAAAAAAGATAAAGCTGGTGGCATAACACTACCTGACTTTAAACTATATTACAAAGCTATAATAACCAAAACAGCATTAAACTGGCATAAAAACAGACACATTGATCAATGGAACAGAATAGAGAGCCCAGATATTAACCCATATGCCTACAGCCATCTTATCTACATATTGGGGAAGAGACTGCCTTTTCAACAAACGGTGCTGGGAAAACTGGATAATCATATGTAGGAGAATGAAACTAGACCCGTATCTTTCACCATATACCAAAAACAACTCAAGATGGATTAAAGAATTAAATATACACCCTGAAACAATAAAACTCCTTAAAGAAAACATAGGGGAAACACTCCAGGAAATAGGAGTGGGTACAGAATTCATGAAGAGGACCCAAAAAGCACAGGCAAATAAATGTAAAATAAGCAAATGGGATTATATCAAACTAAAAAGCTTCTGCACAGCAAAAGAAACAATCAACAGAGTAAAAAAACAACCAACAGAATGGGAGAAAATACTTGCTAAATATACATCTGACAAAGGATTAATATCCAGAATATACAAGGAACTCAAACAACTTTACAACAAAATCAAATAACCCAATTAAAAAATGGGCAAAGGAGCTGAACAGACATTTCTCAAATAAAGATATAGGAATGGCCAACAGACACATGAAAGAGTGCTCAATATCACTCAGCATCCGGGAAATGCAAATCAAAACCACATTGAGATACCATCTCACTCCAGTTAGGATAGTTAACATCCAAAAGACTGAGAACAATAAGTGCTGGAGCAGTTGCAGAGAAATAAGAACTCTCATCTACTCTCATCTACTGCAGCAAACTGGTGCAGCCTTTATGGAAAATGATATGGAGGTTCCTCAAACAATTACATATAGATCTACCACATGACCCAGCTGTTCTACTGCTGGGAATATACCCAAGGGAATGGAAATCATCATGCCGAAGAGATACCTGTACTCCTATATTTATTGTTTATAAAATAGCCAAGAGCTGGAACCAGCAGAAATGTCCATCATTTGATGAGTGGATAAGGAAACTGTTGTAAATCTACACATTGGAATACTACTCTGTTATAAAAAAAGAATGAAATACTACCATTCACAACAATAGGGATGGACTTAGAGAAAATCATACTGAGTTAAACAAGTCAGGCACAGAAAGAGAAATACCACATGTTCTCACTTATTTGTGGGAGCTAAAAATTAATGAATAAATAAACACACGAACAAATAAAGGGTGGGGGAAGAAGACAGAATAACCACAAAAATTCCTTGAACTATTTAAGCCACGTGCAGAGATAAGATGTCAGGGGCGGGGGA
This sequence comes from Galeopterus variegatus, assembly GCF_000696425.1. Taxonomy (NCBI): domain Eukaryota; kingdom Metazoa; phylum Chordata; class Mammalia; order Dermoptera; family Cynocephalidae; genus Galeopterus; species Galeopterus variegatus. Next base: position 4,552 of record NW_007726756.1, read on the forward strand.
GTGGGTGGAGAGGAATGGGTAAAGTGGGATGGAAATCAAGTACAACCTATTTTGAGAAGTAAAGTAAAATTAAATTAAATTTTAAAAAATAATTAAACGTGATTAAGAAGTTAAATAAATTAAATTACAAGATGGTTAAAAAATGCGTTCATTTTTTTAAAAAAAGGAACACTTTCAGCTCAATATCTCTCAAATATGGGTAACCAAGTTCAACTGAGTTTTGCTGGCACCTATCTTAAAGTTAACCTCATAAAGCCCTTCATCAAGCATACACACACACACACACACACACACACACACACACACCACTTTATTTTCAAGAAGCACTGTCTTTCTGGTATCTTTAAAAACCATAGCTCCAGTGCTACTTCCTGACCCACTTGTTTCTCAAGGAGAGCAAACAGAGGTGAGTCAGAGGGAGTTAGTGGGACCTGAACTCTGCTGGAGCTGCCATTGCGTTAGAGGCCCCTATTTATTCTTAAACCCAAGCCCACTAAGGTTTCTACTGTCCTGTAGGCAGAAACTACTCATTTCCAAGGTCGTCAAATGAGTGTTAAGTCGACAAATCCTGGAGATATGATTCTGTGTCCATTTTACTCACACTTAGTTATTTCATTTCATTCAACCCCAACCTTTGAAATAATTGGTCACTCTTTTTTGAGAAATGCTCTTGACTTTGCTCTTATAATACTGCATTCTAACTTTCCTCCCACCTTACTACTTACCAATTTCAATCTCTTGCCAGCTCTTTCTCCCATGCCAGGTTTCTAAATGGACCTGGCAATGGACCTTCTCTGATTACAGTCTCTCCCTAGGTGATATTTTCTGATATTAATAATACATTTACTGTCTGTCAGCATGAGTTCTAGGATTTCTTGATCATTTTTCCAAGTTCTTATGGCTATTCTTGGAATAAATTACGTTGTTAATAACACAACTTGCAGCCAAAAGTGGCTTTAAAAATCAGAGAACACAAAAGTAGAGTTGTGTATTGGTCATGATTTTTAGCTGTAGACAACAGAATTCACTGTGCTTATTTATCAATAAGATTTATTAAAGGATAGGAGAATGTGTACAAAATCATTGGAAGAAACGGAGAGGAACAGAGGCTGAGCCTCTGAGAAAAACTCCAAGAATCATTCTTCAAACCTGCTAGTTTTCTCCATCACTGTCATTACCACCTTCAGAACATACTACCTCTATTGCTACCCCATGAAGTGAAACCTCCACCCCGCCTGTTTCCTTACACAGTTCTAATCCAACTCAGTCCTCCTGTGGGTGCATTTCATAGCAGAAATGAAGTCATGTTTCTTTACACTTGAGTCAAAGGGACTTTTAAAAAGGTAGTTTTGTTTCTATATTGGCAAGGCAAGATTCACAACATAGGGAACTATCAGAAATCTAGAGAAGAAGTTCAAAATATATTAGGCAGTCACAAATGACAAATGTCCACAATAGAGGGGTTGAAGGCATTGTTTGAACAGGTTTTTCATTTCTCTATGATATGTCTTGGCCTTACCTTTCTCTATGTACACATTTTCTTTTGGATGACTTTACTAGGAAGGCTACAGTGTTCTAATCAGTTGAGGCAACAACTTTTTGAAAGTCTACTTGTTGGCAGGCACTGTTCTAGTGGATGACTCCTGCCCAACAGAGAGCTGAAAGAGAATGCCTCAGGTAACTTCAAGGAAATGCATGGATTTTTCCTCTCTGGTGTTCCTTGCAAAATAAGAATCTTTCTGAACTAGGTTATAGGACCTTTCCTGAAACAATTACTCTGGTAAGCAAGTGGGAAAAGTTGACTGATTTAAGCCCATCATGGACCACTGCCAGCTTGGTTAAACGGGCTTCCCTTGGAGCACATAGGCCATTTGTGGAAGGAGTGAAAACAAGGAAACAACACAGATGAAATGAATGCTGGGTGACCACACAGAAAATGTCCGCTGCACTAGTTCTATCTATTTATCATTGTAGATGAACTTGAGAATTGCATTGACTTCTATTGAATTGCATTATTTGAGTAAATATTTTTGGAAGAATTAATATCCTTATAAAATTTATTCCTCCCATTCAGGAATGAGAGATATGTTTTCACTTACTATTTTTTATTGCTTATAAAAGTTTTGAGGAGTGCAGGGACCTCAGGAACCAAGGACAGCCTCCACCAACAGATGGGAAGAGTGCGGGGCATCATCACACAGGGTGCCATCATATGGGTGGCTGGACACTACCACCACCTGGGTGGTCCATCACAGCCACTGCCACTGTAAGGGCAGCCCACTGCCAGAGCAGCAGCTACTGTGGCTGCAGCAGCCACCACCACCATATAGGTAGCTCACCAACTACTCAACTGCATTGACACAAGGAAGGTCACAAGTGGAGCCTGAGCAAAGAGGTGAAAGAGTGAAAATTCATGACCCAGTGGCCCAACACACAGAGGGAATTATATTGCCTCCGATAGTAGTGCACCTGGGGGTGGGAGGTATATGTGCAGCCCACATAACTGCCTCAATCCTGCGAGAGACACACATGGAACCCCCAGAGAGTGTAGAGACCCTGGATAGCCAAACAGAGTAAGGAAGAAAATTTCCATCCACCACCAACCCATCCCCCATCCAGGGGTAGCAAGGACCCAGAAGGAACCTTCTCCTGGAAGAAAGAGGAAAGAGAAACCCTGCCCAGGGTCACCCATGCAAACTGAGGAACTCCAGTATACCCCCAGTGCACCCATCAGAGTCACAGGATTCTAGCTGCGGAGCCAACGTTTCTGCTCAGATTCACCTATCCCAGCCAAAGAGCAATAGGGTACCCAGGAACTTGTCTCAAGAACTTGAGAGCTAGCCCATGTCCTCAACAACCCAACACCGTGCCACTAACCTCAGCAAGGAAACACTAAGTGCCCCAGTGCCTAGGCCATGGAGGCAATCACATGCAACTCTGACACTGAATATGGCCAAAGTACACATATGGGGACTATTCCACTACATTTACTCAGAACCAATACTAAAACACCATACTTGACAGTCAATATAAAACACATCTACAGGAGGAAGTCTCTCTCCTCAAAGCCCACTCAAAGTAACACAAGGAGTAATGATCAGACATCAATTTAGAGTTACTAGAAATAAAAAAAAAGAAAGAAAGAAATTATGACAACACCAAAGGAATACAATGATTCTCAAGTACCAGAGCCCACATAACAGGAAACACTCGAAGTGGCTGAACAGGAATCCCAAGCAGCCATCTTAAGGAGACTCAATGAGATATAAGAAGACTCAGTTAGACAACACAATGAAATGAGAAAAACTATCCAAAATACAAAGGAGGAAAGTTACAAAGAGATTAATATCTTAAAAAAGAATGTAGCAGAACTCCTGGAACTGAAGGATTCATTCAACAAAATAAAAAACATAACCAAGAACTTAAGCAGCAGGCTAGAGCAATCAGAAGAAAGAATTCCTGATATTGCAGACAGCCTTTTAGAAATAACCTAGGTGAACCAAAAAAAGAAGAAAGAAAAAAGAATTTTAAAAATGAAGAAAAATCTAAGGGAGTTATTTGTGTTTATATAGTCATATATATTTTTATTGATGGAAGAGAGCTCATCTGTCATTTTGGATGAATGGCTTGGTATGAAAAGTAAAAAACAATTTAATACTCTCTCATAGCTTCGTATAACTTCGTATAATGTATGCTATACGAAGTTATTACGAGAAGAGAATGGGATGATATATTCAAAATACTAAAAGAAAAAAACTGCCAGCCAAGAATACTATATCCAGAAAGGCTATTCTTCAGAAATTAAGGAGAAATAGTGTATTTCCCAGACAAACAAAAACTGTGGGAGTTCACCAACACACAACCAGCCCTAAGAAGGAATTCTCAAGGGAATCCTGCATCTGGAATCTGAAAGACTGTAATCACTACTATGAATACACAAGAAAAAAGTAAAACTCAGAGATAGAACAAAAATGCAAATGAGAAAGAGAAAGAAACTATATCTTACCCCCTCAAAACACCAACAAAAACACCAAAGACAAGCAATAAAAGGGGAAGGAAAGAACAAAATATATATAAAATGCCTAAATGAAAAATCAATAAAATGCCAGTAGTAAGACAACACCTTTCCATAACAACCCTAAATGAAAATGGATTAAATTCCCCACTCAAAAGACACAGACTGGCTGATTGGATTAAGAAGCTAGACCCAGTTATATGCTGTCTACAAAAGACTAACCTTACTTGTAAAGACACACAGATTAATAGCGGATAGATGAAAAAAGATATGCTACACATATGGAAACCAAAAATGAGCCAGAGTGGTCATTCTTACATCAGATAAAAAGAGACAAAGAAAGCCATTATATAATGGCAAAGGGATCTATTCAGCAAGAAGACACAACCATCATAAATATATATACACACAACACCAGAGCACCCAGATATATAAAGCAAACACTATTATACCTAAAGATAGATATAGACCTCAATACAGTAATAGATGGAGACCTGAACACCCTTCTCTCACCATTGCACAGATAATCAAGGGAACAAATCAACAGAGAAACACTTTAGACAATTGGACTTGGCAAAATCTACAGAACATTTAATCCAGCATGTACAGATTATACATTCTTTTCATCAGCACATGGAACATTCTCCAGGACAGAACACATTCTTGACAGTCAATATAAAACACATCTACAGGAGGAAGTCTCTCTCCTCAAAGCCCACTCAAAATAACACAAGGAGTAATGATCAGACATCAATTTAGAGTTACTAGAAATATGAAAAAAAAAAACAAGAAATTATGACAACACCAAAGGAATACAATGATTCTCAAGTACCAGAGCCCACATAACAGGAAACACTTGAAATGTCTCAAATTCACTTCCCCACAAAACTGGATATTCTGTGTAAGTACCGCACGCTAACTTATTGTGCCACCGGAACTCCCAAAACTGGATATTCTACCTAGCCTTCTCAACAACCTACATGCCCGTAGTAAACCTCATCTTTATGTAGATACATTTTTACACAGAACCAGATTAAACAAGTCATCCTTCTCACTCCCAGCTCAGAAATGATATGCTCCCTTGTACAGCTTCTAAAATAAAATTCTAATTTCTCGGAATTATTCCAAGAGACTAACTACCCATCTCATATTTGTTAATTTCCTTGGCCTGGATTTTCTACTCCTGTCAAACAAATCAGATTTTTCTCTAGTCCTACATACTATTGTTCAGCTATACTCTTTATCATCATCATTAATCATTAACATGGATTTTTACAGCCACAGTATTTTCATCACCAAACTTCTACATGTGTCACTTTATCTAGAACAAAACTTTTTTTTTTTTCTAGCAAAATGTACCTTAAAAGTGCATCCACTCTACACTATCTTTATAGGCTAATTCCTCTGCTACGTATTTTCTGCCCACCCTAAGCACTTAGACATACAAATTTTCCACAGGACTGTAACTAGTTTACACTTGCTTGTAGATTACTTCTTATATTTGTGTTTATATAGTCATATATATTTTTATTGATGGAAGAGAGCTCATCTGTCATTTTGGATGAATGGCTTGGTATGAAAAGTAAAAAACAATTTAATACTCTCTCATAGCTTCGTATAACTTCGTATAATGTATGCTATACGAAGTTATTACGAGAAGAGAATGGGATGATATATTCAAAATACTAAAAGAAAAAAACTGCCAGCCAAGAATACTATATCCAGAAAGGCTATTCTTCAGAAATTAAGGAGAAATAGTGTATTTCCCAGACAAACAAAAACTGTGGGAGTTCACCAACACACAACCAGCCCTAAGAAGGAATTCTCAAGGGAATCCTGCATCTGGAATCTGAAAGACTGTAATCACTACTATGAATACACAAGAAAAAAGTAAAACTCAGAGATAGAACAAAAATGCAAATGAGAAAGAGAAAGAAACTATATCTTACCCCCTCAAAACACCAACAAAAACACCAAAGACAAGCAATAAAAGGGGAAGGAAAGAACAAAATATATATAAAATGCCTAAATGAAAAATCAATAAAATGCCAGTAGTAAGACAACACCTTTCCATAACAACCCTAAATGAAAATGGATTAAATTCCCCACTCAAAAGACACAGACTGGCTGATTGGATTAAGAAGCTAGACCCAGTTATATGCTGTCTACAAAAGACTAACCTTACTTGTAAAGACACACAGATTAATAGCGGATAGATGAAAAAAGATATGCTACACATATGGAAACCAAAAATGAGCCAGAGTGGTCATTCTTACATCAGATAAAAAGAGACAAAGAAAGCCATTATATAATGGCAAAGGGATCTATTCAGCAAGAAGACACAACCATCATAAATATATATACACACAACACCAGAGCACCCAGATATATAAAGCAAACACTATTATACCTAAAGATAGATATAGACCTCAATACAGTAATAGATGGAGACCTGAACACCCTTCTCTCACCATTGCACAGATAATCAAGGGAACAAATCAACAGAGAAACACTTTAGACAATTGGACTTGGCAAAATCTACAGAACATTTAATCCAGCATGTACAGATTATACATTCTTTTCATCAGCACATGGAACATTCTCCAGGACAGAACACATTATAGGTCACAAATCAAGTCTCAACAAATTTTTAAAAATTGAAATCATTTCAAGTATCTTTTCAGAACACAATGGATAAAAACTGGAAATCAATAACAATAAGTGAAACTCTGCAAACTATACAAACACATGGAAATTAAATAACATGCTCCTGAATGACCTATGGGTCCAAGAAGAAATAAAACAGGAAATCAAAAGATATCTTGAAACTAATGAAAATAAAGATACATCATACCAAATCCTCTGGGATACTGCAAAAGTAATACTAAGATGGAAGGTTTTTGCAATAAACACTCACATCAAAAGAATAGAAAGATTTCCAATAAACTTAATATTACAGCTCAAAGAACTAGAAAAACAAGAACATTTCAATCCCCAAATTAGTAGACAGAAAGAAATAATCAAAATCAGAGTAGAACTAAATGAAAAAGAGACCCAAAAATATGACACAGAAGATTAATGAAACAAAAAGTTGGGTTTTTAAATTTTTTTATTAGCATATTCATTATTATAAACCATACTTATTCTTTATGCCCCTTATCCAATCTCTCCCCATCACCCTTCCTCTCCCCCTCTAATAACCAGAGATTTGTTCTCTTCTTTTGATAGATTAACTGTTTCTCTGTTGATTTGTTGCCTAGATGATCTGTCTCATACTGAGAGAAGTGTGTTCAGGTCCCCCACTAGTATCGTGTAGCAGACGCTTCTATTACTCTGGAGTGTGCTTTGTGGAGAGAATAGAAATCTTCTTTTTATTTTATGGTCTCTGCAGGTGACTCTCCTTGTGTCAATGCAGTTGAGTGTCTGGAGTGCCATCTGCACAGTGGCTGTGACTACTGCTATGGTGACTAGCTGCTTTTGTGGCAGCCTTGGCAATTGCAGTGGCTATGGTGGGCTACCTGCATGGAAATGGTGTTTTTGTTGTGCTCTTTACCTAGCTGCAACTGGGTTAGACTTCCCCCATCTTCTGCCTCAGGACCCTGACAGGGCCCCAGATTGATGGTGCCAGTGTGCCTGGTTGCTGCTGGGTTTGGCTTCTCTAAGCTCCATCTAAAAGTTGGAGTTTAGAGAAGATAAACAAAATAGAGAAACCATTATCTAGGCTAACAAAAAAGAAGAGACAAGACCCATCACAAAAATCAGAAATGAAAAAGGAGACATTACAACAGATACCAGAGAAATACAAAGAATCATTAGAGACTATTATAAACAATTATACACCAACATTTGAAAACCTGGAGGAAATGGATAAATTACTGGACAAATACAAACTACCAAAACTGAACCAAGAAGAAACAGAAAGCCTGAACAGACTGATAACAAGCAATGAGATTGAAGCAGTAATCAGCAGTCTGCCAACAAAGAAAAGCCAAGGACCAATGGCTTTTCTGCTAAATTCTACTGAATGTTTAAAGAGGAATTAAAACGAATTCTCTTCAAACTATAACAAAAAATTGAAACAGAGGCCAGTCTCCCAGACTCATTCTATGAGGTCAGCAGCATCCTGGTACCAAACCAGACAAAGATACAAAAAGAAAAGAAAAGAAAACTACAGGCCAATATCTTTGATGTATATAGATAGTAAAATCCTCAACAAAGTATTAGAAAACAGAATACAGCAGCATATCAAATAATAATAATAATAAACCACAATCATTTGGGATTCATCCCAGGGATGCAAAGATGGTTCAACATATGCAAGTGTAGAGCTAGGGCTGGGTCTATAGCTCATAGACCCCTCAAGCCCGTTGTCCAGACTGGGTCACAAATCCTTCACACACAGGTCTACGAGCTAGGTAACTGGCAAAATGGTCCTCAGAGCCTTAGTTGAAGAAAAAGTAGTCTTTATTCAGCACACATACATCTAAGAGCTAAGCAGTCCACAGAGAAACTCAATTGCCACTGGCAAAGTCCAAAGAAAAACTGAGAACTCAATTGCTACTGGCAAAGTCCAAAGTAAAACTGAGCAGCTGCCAGCAGAGTAAACATGCTCTATTTTTAGATGCAAGCTCTGCCTGCTGTCCACTTCACAAACTCTGAAGAACACAATAGCGACAAAAGAAAAAGGTACATCAGCATGAATGCACACTAACTACACCAACACACAACTTGTTTACAAAGAATGTGCTGCACCACCCCCAACCGGATCCAAGGTGAGGGAGCCTGACCAAACTATTCTATTTTCCTCACAGCAAGTCAATAAATCTGATACACCACATCAACAAAATCAAGAACAAAAACCATGTGGTCATCTTTATACAGGCAGAATAAACATTTGACAAAATTCAACATCTCTTCACAATAAAGACATTCAGAAAAATAGGTATAGAAGGAAAGTATCTCAACACAATGAAAGCCATATATGACAAACCCACTGCCAATATTATCCTGAATGGAGAAAAGTTGAAAGCTTTTGAAAAGAACAAGACAAGGATGCTGACTCTCACCACTCCTATTTGACATAGTAATGGAAGTTCTAACCAGAGTGATCAGGCAAGAGAAAGAAATAAAGGGCATCCAGATAGAAAAAAGATGAAGTCAAATTGTTCCTGTTTGCAGATGACCATGATCCTAAATATAAAGTGTAAAGACCCTACAAAAAAAACTCTTGGAGTTGATAAACAATTTCAGCAAAGTTTCAGGATACAAAATCAACATGCAAAAATCAGTAGCTTTTTAATATTCCTATAACAAACTAGGAGAAAAAGAAATCAAGAAAGCTAGCTGATTTACAATAGTCACCAAAAACAATAAAATACCTAGGAATCAATTAAATCAAGGAGGTGAAAAATCCCTACCACCAGTACTACAAATCACTGCTAAATGTAATTAAAGAGGATACAAAAAGATGAAAAAACATCCCTTGTTCATGGACTGGAAAAATCAACATTACCCAAAGTGATCTACAAATTCAATAAATCCAGACCAAAATACCAATGACATTCTTCACAGAAATAGAACTAAACAATCTTAAAATTCATATGAAACTACAGAAGACCCTGAATAGCCAAAGCAATCTGAGCAAAACAAAAACAAAAACAAAACAAAACAAAACATAAAGCCAGAGGCATAACACTGCCTGACTTCAAATTATGCTATAAAGCTACAAAGTAACCAAAACAGCCTGGTACTGCCATAAAAACACTCAGACCAATGGAACATAATAGAGTATTCAGAAATCAGCACACATACCTACAGCCAACTGATCTTTGACAAAGGCACCAAGAACATACATTGGGAAAAGACTGCCTCTTCAATAAATGGTGCTGGGGAAACTGGACATCCGTACATAGACAATTGAAACTAGACCCGTACTTCTCGCCATATATGAAAATCAACTCCAAATGGATTAAAGCCTTAAATATAAGACCAGAAACTATAAAACTCTTAAAAGAAAACATAGGGGAAACAATTCAAGAAATAGGACTAAGCAAAGACTTTATGAATAAGGCCCCCAAAGCAGAGGCAACAGAAGAAAAAATAAACAAATGGTATTATATCAAACTAAAAAGCTTCTGCACAGCAGAAGAAACAATTAACAGAGTGAAGAGACAACCTATAGAATAGGAGAAAATATTTGCAAAGTAGGCATCGAACAAGGGATTAACATCTAGACTATACAAGGAACTCAAACAACTTAATAGTAAAAAGACAACCCAATTAAAAAATGGGCAAAGGAGCTGAATAGGCATTTCTTAAAAGAAGACATACAAATGGACGACAGACATATGAAAAAATGGTCAACATCACTCAGCATCAGGGAAATGCAAATCAAAACCACATTGAGATATCATCTCATCCAAGGTACCCAATTAGACTGGCTATTGTCAAAAAGACAGAGGATAACAAATGCTGGTGAAGATGTGGAGAGAGGAGGACCCTCCTACACTGCTGGTGGGACTGTATTTTAGTGAAGCCATTATGAAAAATTGTATTGACATTCCTCAAATGACTACAGATAGAATTGCCATATGATCCAGCAATCATACTACTGGACAGATATCCAAAGGAATGGAAATCACCACATTGAAGGGATACCTGCACTCCCATGTTTATTGCAGCTCTATTTACAATAGCCAAAAGTAAACAATCTAAATGTCCATTGATGGACAACTAGATAAGGAAAATGTGGTATATATACATAATGGAATACTATTCTGCCATACAAGAGAATGAAATCCTGACATTCGCAGCAACATGGATGAACTTTGAGAAAATTATGTTAAGTGAAATAAGCTTGGCACAGAAAGAGAAATACAACACGTCCTCACTCACAAGTGGGACTTAAAAATATAAACAAATAAATAAAAAAGAAAGAAAGATACAACAATCATAGTAATTTGTTGACCTTTCAAAAGGAGAGAATACAACTGGGGCCACCAGAGGTGGGAAAGGGGGTATGATGAGGGGCCTAGCAAGGAACTGGTAAAGAGCCCCCCAAAATGGTTACATGGTATACAGTTAAATATACTAATTATCCTAATTTGAGCATCACAGACTGCACACAGGTATTAATATTCAATGCTATACCCCACAGATATGTACAGTCAATTATGTTTCAAGAACAACAAAAGGTTCATGGTGTCTTTCACATATATTTCACAGCTGGATTTTTATCAGGTAGTTTTTATTTTGTTATTATGATAAAAAATGTTTTAAATATTTTCTTTTTGATAGTATGAATATTACTAATTTGCTTTTATTAAATGAAATCAATTTTATTTCTTTATAAATAATTTTACAAATTCTATTTATTAAAAATTCTCACATTTAGGAATAGACTTTATATTTTGGTGTTTTGCTATTGCCAATAAACCACTGTCATTTGATTTCTAAGTAAATAAATTTTTTATTCCTATATTATTACAATGGCACTAACTGCTATAACAATATAGAGCAGGACTTATAGTTTTGCTATTTATTTAATTATGCCGATGCAAAATTAAATTTTAATAAGATTGCTTATGGTATTTCACCATTAAATTAAAATTTTAAATTGGCTGATTTCTGGTATAATTACTCTTTATTACATTAAGGATGTATTTCTATATTTGTATGAGTACTTTTAAAATAAGCCATGGTCATTGAATAAAAGACATGATCTTTTAAATTTAATCCATTTGATGAGTAGTATATGAAAAGACTTCCTAATATAAAACAATTCTTCCATCCAAAATTTAAATTGTTACATGAAATATAAATTTAGTCGTTTTTATTACTCTTTAAATATTTAGCTGTTGGATTTTTATTTTTAATGGAAACACATAAAGCCTCTACTTGAGTCACTTCCTAAATTTGGTAGAAACAAAGATAAGGTCTTTAAGGATACATTAATCTTCTTCATTACTGGCATATAGTATAGCTTTAACTTCTGTATTGCTAAAACATTCATCATGAAAATGCATATTTTCCACTTTCTTTCATTTTCACAATTCCCACTTTCTTTTATTTCTGTCCTCCTTCCCTTCATCCCTCTGAAATAGTGAAAGTTTCTTATGAAAGCATAGTCCTGCAGTTTCAAATTTCCCATCTTTAAACTATATTAGGCAATTTATGAGGTCTATTTTTGAAGCCAATGGCAATAGTACATTTAAGATTCTTGGATGAGGAAGTCCTTTATAAATAAGAAGATTTTCCTGTTCAAATGTAGAATGGTTCCATGCTCACCCTTAACAGAAATTTAAGTGACTCTGTTAAAGCACGTTCATTCTAAAGGATCTTATTTCTTGAAAGTTTGTCCTTTCTGAATGTATAAAGCAAGTAAAATTCTTTGTCTATAAATTTTCTTTATATTTGCATCAATACATTTCTAGTGACTTTAACACTAAGTTGATATTTTTAAAATTTTATTGAAAAAAATTTTAAGTGCAATATGTATAAAGCAAGTAAAATTCTTTGTCTATAAATTTTCTTTATATTTGCATCAATACATTTGTAGTGACTTTAACACTAAGTTGATATTTTTAAAATTTTATTGAAAAAAATTTTAAGTGCAAGTCTTAGTGTTTCAAAAGAACAATATAGTGCTCACTAGATTTGTTTATTTTTTTAAGTGAAAATATGGTCTTGCAAGATTTTGATCTCCTTTCTGCATTGGCTTTTTATAATGACTTTAGAATTGATGTAAAAACAGATCATCACAGATTTCCCTAGAGGCACAGCCTTAGAGATTTTCTACTTTATCTCTCTCCAGCTTAAATTTTGCTTTGCAGAATTTCTAATTTCTTAACTCTCCACTTTTATGACCTTGTCTCAAATTCACTTCCCCACAAAACTGGATATTCTGTGTAAGTACCGCACGCTAACTTATTGTGCCACCGGAACTCCCAAAACTGGATATTCTACCTAGCCTTCTCAACAACCTACATGCCCGTAGTAAACCTCATCTTTATGTAGATACATTTTTACACAGAACCAGATTAAACAAGTCATCCTTCTCACTCCCAGCTCAGAAATGATATGCTCCCTTGTACAGCTTCTAAAATAAAATTCTAATTTCTCGGAATTATTCCAAGAGACTAACTACCCATCTCATATTTGTTAATTTCCTTGGCCTGGATTTTCTACTCCTGTCAAACAAATCAGATTTTTCTCTAGTCCTACATACTATTGTTCAGCTATACTCTTTATCATCATCATTAATCATTAACATGGATTTTTACAGCCACAGTATTTTCATCACCAAACTTCTACATGTGTCACTTTATCTAGAACAAAACTTTTTTTTTTTTCTAGCAAAATGTACCTTAAAAGTGCATCCACTCTACACTATCTTTATAGGCTAATTCCTCTGCTACGTATTTTCTGCCCACCCTAAGCACTTAGACATACAAATTTTCCACAGGACTGTAACTAGTTTACACTTGCTTGTAGATTACTTCTTATATTTGTGTTTATATAGTCATATATATTTTTATTGATGGAAGAGAGCTCATCTGTCATTTTGGATGAATGGCTTGGTATGAAAAGTAAAAAACAATTTAATACTCTCTCATAGCTTCTGACATCATGCACTGTATTCTGTGGCTCCTCCCTAAATTGTATTAGTCTTTTCAGTGGCTTATCTAGACAAATATAAAAGCTGCGAAAATAAGCTGAAACTTTAATTTTTTTATAAAGTTAGAAAGTGAAGTAAACAAGCCCTTGGGAGTCAAAAATATTAACACGATGAGGGATTTCCCAATAGACCCACATTGGAAATATCTATGGTTCAGGGTTGAAAGTCTAATATCATGAGTAATGAAGCAAGTGTGATCTGTCTTAATATATTTACACTTTTATGAAATGTAAGCTTGGATCATGTAGAGTACATAAATTAAACAGCAAAAGAGGATTCCAAGATGAAATCATTTTATTACATAGGAACGCTTAATTTGTCAACTTCAAAATCCCAGAATGCTGTCCCTCTATTTTTTTAAATCTATTTGTTTGTTTTGGTGTTTAGCCCAATGAGATATCTCAGGAGATCATATTTTATAAGTGAATGCAAACATATGAAGCAACTTGATAGTTTGGAGTTTATATTTAAACAAATTTGTATTATCCTGGCTTAATTATGTTATCCATAATGTAGACAAATCATATTTTTATGAAAGAAAAAAAAAGCTGGCCTCAGAAGCACAGAAACTGGAACTGGGGAGTCACATGAATCTATAGAATCAGCTCTGCTAATTCCATACAGATGTCCTAGTGCATTCCTGTAAATTTTCAGACTGAAAAGGAAATGTTAGTTACACCCTTCCCCTTTACAGCCCAGGGTAAAATATTTCACATATTGTACATATGTTTTACTAACAGGAAAAAAAAGACAAAAATTAAGAAGTGGTCATTTGGGGCTTAATATTTTACTATTAACATAAAAGAACAAGTGTATTTAAAACCCAGCGCACAATTTCTTTGCAGATATCAATCCTTTTCTTTCAAAATATTAAAGTGTAATTTGTATTTTTAGATACTGACTGGGATAAATAGTCTATTGAAGAAAATTTATATTCATTTCTAGCATGTCAAGTAATATAGTTGTCGTGTAGTTATGTTTGCCATAACCACAGGAAGGTGGGTATGATTGTTCTTTACAGACATTGACAAGGGTGAAGGCACCACCTGAAGGAATTATACAGTGACTAGGATAGCACTCACTGCATTACCTGGGTTGTTGGCTGGTACCTCTGTATTCTTCAGACCAATACATGTACAATGGCTTCTTAGTTAATAGGTTCATCTGCAGATGGACCAGAGGACCAGTAGCTCTTGGTCAGGTATAGAAGAAATCTTCAGTATTGTCATGTTTTTGCTTTGAAGGGGGATTTAGAAATCTTCTACTCCAGGGAAGGCAAATATCTAGCATAGCTTCTGACCTTTTCCCTCTAACGGCTTTCTTTCACACCAAGTCTGAACTTGACTCCTGAATCTTTCTCAATACAGTCATTACTACTCAACAGAAATGGCATGCATTACAAAGAATGGTTATCTTCCCTAATTTCGTCCAGCTCTCTCATTTTCTGATGAGTAATTTGAGACTCAGAAAAGCTAAAAGACTAGTCAGAAATCACTTGGCTAGAAAGAGTCAGGAATAGACTTTGAGTCTTTGGATTCAGTCCTGACAATTTACATGTCAATAAAGCTCCAGTGTTCAGACATGGAATTTCTCTAATAATCATTTATTAATCAACTACATCTAAAGACAACTGAGACCTGGCATCATCTGCTAAGATACCATGCTGTGGGGAAAACCATAGCTTTGGAACCATGAATAGAATCATGAAATGGAACCTGCTACCTGAAACTAGGATACTTTTCAAGGAGTGTAGTGCTAGTGAAGGCAGATGGCTCTGAGTCATGGTTAAAAAATTTCAGGGACATGGAGGTGACAAGTCTTAGAAGAGGAGTCTACAGGGCACTATTTTAGGAATTACACAGCGCCTGTGCTTGTACCATAATGTCTAAAGAGAGTGTAGCATGAGTTGGGAGAGATGCATGTTTCCACTGTTGAGTTTGTTGAAGAGCTTGTCAACAGGAAGCAGAGATTTGCTCTGCACATGTTTTGACTGGAGAGACATGGTATATTATTTCATTTCTGTTGCTGATAACAGAATACCTGAAACTACACAATTTATAAAGAAATGAAATTTATCTCTTATAGTTTTGGAGGCTGGGAAGTCCACGGTCCAGGATGCACATCAGGTGAGGGCCTTCTTCTCTGGGTGGAGACTCTCTACAGAGTCCAGTGGCAATGCAGGGTATCATATGGTAATTATGTCAAGAGCAAGAGAGCTAACCCAGCAAGAGAGTAAATCCCAGAAAGATCTCACCAGCCAACAGAATTCTCAGTTGTCAGTAGCCACGTGTTCGACTCAGTGAAGCTGGATGCCCTGGGCGTGTGACCCAGCGTCCTGCATCAGAACCTCCTGTGAAGCAAGATGCAGGAGGAGGCTTGGAATTGGTTGGCTCCTCACAACCAGTCTAAGGCCCCTACCAGAGATCACACGACTGACTTGATATTATTGAGCCCTTGGTGTCCACAAAGAAGATACATGTAGAAGAGCCAGTATAGATAGGACATTCACAATCAGACTAAGGCTGCTCTGGACTTTGGGAGTTTGAAATGTCCTATTATTTGTCTTGGTTATGGCAAGAAATCAGGGTGAGGATGTAAGGCATTTATGACAGAGAGCACTGGCATTTTTACATTTGCCATCTTTCTACATTCACAGGAGTCAGACCTCTGGGAGAAAGGTGTTCCCCTGGAGCTGCACACAGGTTCCAGATGGAAACATCAGGAGGCGCTAAAGTGCCAGGTAGAAGAAGCGTAACAGGAAATCTTACTCCAAATCCTGCTCTCCTCCTACCTCTTGAATCCAGATGCTTCAAGAGTGCTGCATGGCAGGTGTACCTTCTCCAGTTTCACATCTCCGAAGGCTTTGGTGAGCCCAGCGAGGCAGGGCCAGGCAGGAGAATAAACAGAGACTTAGAAATAGCCGTGCACTCCACCCTGCAAGAGAATGAAGGGATTAGTGGGTGAACAGACTGTTAGTCGGGGAGACCCTAGATGTGCCACAAGAAAATATTGTAGTCTTTAGTCTCCTTAGCCTGCAAGAAACTGTAGCAAAATTGAGTCTTCCCAGAACAAGATTTGAGGGAGAGACAATGGTTGTTCCTTAAGCTAATAACTTGATTTTATTTGCTGAGCATTCTAGATGAGCTTTTGGTTATGCAGATTAGGGTCAGCATATGAGGTACCTTCTGAGAAAAGGTAGATGGGGGAAGAATGAAAGAGGCTGAGAGATACACAGAGATGTGACAAGTACCTCAGACAGTAGAGCTTTGGAGGCAATGTGGATATTGTATCGGTAAGTGGTTGTAGCAGGAAACAGATGGCACATTCAAATTAGGGTAATTTGAAGAGAGTTTACTAAAAGAACTAGTAATCAGGATGTAGCAGCATGTAGGAAAACCATAAGGAATAGTGCAGAACGAATGAAAGAGGCTGAGAGATACACAGAGATGTGACAAGTACCTCAGACAGTAGAGCTTTGGGGGCAATGTGGATATTGTATCGGTAAGTGGTTGTAGCAGGAAACAGATGGCACATTCAAATTAGGGTAATTTGAAGAGAGTTTACTAAAAAAACTAGTAATCAGGATGTAGCAGCATGTAGGAAAACCATAAGGAATAGTGCAGAATCCCTGTATTAGTAATTGCAAAAAGAGGGGGCATCATTATTATTCCTAGAGCTGAAGGAAAGTACTAGTTATCAGAACCCAGAGGCAACAAGGCCTGCAATAAAAGGTCGCCTACAAGGGGTGAGATCTCTGTGCAGGGATAAAGACAGCTTAGAACAACTCTGCAGAGCAAGAGCCAGAGACTCAACTGCTCACCTGTTCTAACCTGCTGCTAGAACTTCACAGAACTAGAATTATCCTAAGAGCAGCAATGTAAAATACCTGGAGAAGGTGCAGTGACTTGTTTAGAGGCAAAAAAAAGAAAAACCTCAAAGTGAAGGAGCAGGTTTGGAAATCTACCAAGACTCTAAGAATCGCTACAAGAAAGAGTCCCTATGGTGAAGGTCTAACAGTTGGTAAGGTTTCCAGATAAGAATCAATCCCCAAGTGACTCATTTGAACAGTTCTTCAGATATTAAGCAGAATACTTCCATCTGTACTGAGCCAGGAGTAGAGGTTGAGGTCACTATCACAGATACTTTTACTATTTTAACAAATTGATTATTGTTGGCCAAATAAATAAATATTGGGGATGAGGAAGTAGGGACAACAGTGAAGAATTGCAAAGAAGTATCAGTAAGTAGAATTAGATGCAGAAACAAAGGAGTTGGTTTTTTTTAAGGCGATGGATAACTTAAGAATGCTGCTGTACTGATGCAGGGCCGGAAGACTGAAGTCTTTCATAGAGCTGGAGGGGATGTGATCCAAAGGATTAAGTGGAGCAGTTGGCCTCTGAGTAAAAAATGGATATTTCTTCCAGTTGAGCAAGAGGTGAAGCAAAGAAGTTCAGATGCAGAGAGGTTAGTACATTGGGAATTGGTAAAAGAAGGTGTTGTTGTCTTATGTCTTGTTTCATCTCAATAAAGCATGAGTGAGATCAGCAGCTGATGTAGGGGGAAATGTGGAGAGAATGGGGAAAGTATTCAATAATTGCTGTTGGCAGCAAAATAGTGAACTTACACAGATATAGAACATTTCACCATTGCAGAAAGTCCTGTTGGGCTGCCCTATTCCAGAGCAGGGTGTGGCTACGGGAATGCGTAGCCGAGGTGGGATGGAGTGAAGACTGGAAATGAGTAAATCCAAGAACCAGGAGGCCAGGGTATGAATATATTACTGCCATGGAGGTTGCTCCGTGGGAATTATGACAGCAGTAGAACCAGGGAGGAAGAGTTTGATCTAGGAGTTCGCTCGAGACTTCCATGAATGACAGGGAGGGATGAGAAACTGGAAAATGACAATGAGGAGGAACAGTAGGAGACACGGTCAAATGGTATCAGCATCAAAGGAGCTGGGTGCTTTGTAGATTGAAGAGCTGTTTTGATGGTATCAATGAGGCATAAGGAGGGAATTTACTCCCTAATGTTCAGGAGGTGTGGAAAAAACAAATCAGTAGCTCCCATTAAAGAGGGCTGCAAGGGAACTTGTGTCAGAGAAGCTCCCCAGTTTCATTATAAATCTAAAGGAATCAAAACTGTGTAGTATTGTTATAAAAATAGACAGAGTAATGGAACCGAATACATAGAAAAGAATTACACCCACATCCATATAAAAATAAATTATAAAATAGCAAATTATTAAGAGGTGGTATATTTAATATTAATGCTGGACACTCAGCTCACCAAGTATCAGAATAATTATTAAATATAGAATAATGTCAAAACAAAGAAGAAAATCAAAACAATCGTATAGCATACATTATACGAAGTTATACGATAGCCGAGGTGGGATGGAGTGAAGACTGGGAATGAGTAAATCCAAGAACCAGGAGGCCAGGGTATGAATATATTACTGCCATGGAGGTTGCTCCGTGGGAATTATGACAGCAGTAGAACCAGGGAGGAAGAGTTTGATCTAGGAGTTCGCTCGAGACTTCCATGAATGGCAGGGAGGGATGAGAAACTGGAAAATGACAATGAGGAGGAACAGTAGGAGACACGGTCAAATGGTATCAGAATCAAAGGAGCTGGGAGCTTTGTAGATTGTAGAGCTGTTTTGATGGTATCAATGAGGCATAAGGAGGGAATTTACTCCCTAATGTTCAGGAGGTGTGGAAAAAACAAATCAGTAGCTCCCATTAAAGAGGGCTGCAAGGGAACTTGTGTCAGAGAAGCTCCCCAGTTTCATTATAAATCTAAAGGAATCAAAACTGTGTAGTATTGTTATAAAAATAGACAGAGTAATGGAACCGAATACATAGAAAAGAATTACACCCAAATCCATATAAAAATAAATTATAAAATAACAAATTATTAAGGGGTGGTATATTCAATATTAGTGCTGGACACTCAGCTCACCAAGTATCAGAATAATTATTAAATATAGAATAATGTCAAAACAAAGAAGAAAATCAAAACAAATATCAAATTTCTAGTTAAGAAAGTGCTTTCCGATGTGGCAGAAAAAAATTAACGAAAAAATTGACAGATTTAAAAAAACTTCTGTAAGTAAAAAAGAAAACATAATTTAAAAGGAAAAGATGTATCAAACACATAAAACCTTTTCAACAAATACTGAACAAGGAAAGGGGTTATCATTATCACATATATGACTTTTATGTAGGAAGACCAAAATAAGAATTTGCTTCTCGTCCTTCCCTGTATTTGACTGAAAATAAAAATACAAAAAGAAATGAACGCACAACAGTAAAAAGAACAGGAATAGAAGGCTTACCCATTAAAGAGAAGATTCAACAAATTTAAACAGGGAAACTTCAGAATGTGCAATATTTGACTCCCAGGAGTTTCATAAAAATGGGATAGAGAAGACAGAGGGAAATAAATAATCAAAGAACTGAAGAACACCACCATTCTTGAGATTAAATGAGTCCATGAAATGCTCAACATAATGAGTGAAAAAAGACTCCTCCTTAT
>NW_007726756.1:24803-44019 GCF_000696425.1 Galeopterus variegatus
AACACTGAGGGTTGCGATCCGTTGCCGGACACGGAAAAAGACAAAAAAAAAAAAAAAGTGAAAGAGCAGCAAACAAACTAAATGTAGCACTCATAACATTTACCAGACAAATTACAGCCCAGAATAGATACATTTTTGGAATTTCAGGACAGGCAGCAAACAAACTAAATGTAGCGCTCATAACATTTACCAGACAAATTACAGCCCAGAATAGATACATTTTTGGAATTTCAGGACATGTTGTAGGAACTTGTTGGCTTATTTAAGTTTGTTTGTGTTGCTTCGTTTTGGCTGTTCCTTATCCAACCTGCTTCTTTTTCTAGGGATTACTCCCCAATGTGAGCAGTATTGGTAGGACTCAGTTCTATACCTTCAACTAAGAAAGACAAATAGATAAATCCTCCCCTGGGGGTGATGTGGGCTAGTACCTATATCCTGCCACTGAACACTGCTATCCAGGACTTTGCATCAGCAGTGAATGATGTAAGGACAAACGGAGAGAAATATGTAACTAGGGGTAACTGCAATAATGTCTACTGGTGACAAAAGGCCTATACCTGCTAAAAGATAATGGCCATACCTCCTGCTTGAGTCTGCTTGTTCCTTCAGCCATGTTCTATGATTCTTATCAAATGTGTGAGCTATCCAAGGTCCTTCTAATAGATTTCCTTCCCCCTTAGAATAGATACTTGGTTTCTTCGGCTTGCAAATAAGAATCCTAGCTTGTCTTATAATTAAATCAAGTTCCAGGTAACAGACGTTCAGGAATCAGTAGTGAAATATGGCCTAGCTGGAGCTGAAGGCAAATAGCTAATCATTATATTATTTATTTGTAGTCAAAAGCCCTTTGAAGACTAGACTTTAGAGAAACTCATTGCAACTGCAAACAAACAGTAAGAAGTACATGAGAAATTCAAAGACTACTAAACGTCGTGGCTACTTAAGAAGTCTTCAGATATGTTAAAGGAAGGGAATACCTTGATCAATTCCCTAGGTTCTCAGTCAAAGGGAAAAATGAAGCATAAGGAATGTCTATAACTTTGCTAAAATCATCTCTTACCTCTTAAAGCCACAGAGCTATCAAAGCCAACGACCAAACTTGAGGTTCTTGAGGTCTGACCATGAAGATTGCTTGTCAATTAAATTCACCACCTAATCATGTCCTGATACAGGGACATGCACCTTAGAAATAGAATTCAGTCTTCAGTTTGGAGAGGATATATGTGGTTCTAATTGCTTGCTGTGCTTGTAAACAAAGTCATAGATTTCCAACAGTGGTCCTCACTAAAAGAAGTTCAGATGCCAGAAATTCCTTAGTTTAAATATAGAGAAAAGAATTCAGACCTTGAGCTATAGGAGTACTGAAGTGTATTTGTCAAGCATGTCCTGCCCAGAAAATACTCCCTTTACCAAAGCCTGCGTCATACAAGGGTAAGAAGATCAAAAACACCTAAGGAATGAAGAAATAGTAAACATGTGAATACTTTTTTTCATGTGTCTTAATTTTCTAAAAGGTGATTTACTGTTTAAATAAAAATAATAACAATGTATTGAGGGCTTCATAACATATGTAAAAGAAAAAATACATGACAAGAATAACACAAAGGACAGTAGGGAAGAAATGGAAGTTTACTGGCTCAGGAACTGTGAAGGGTTTGGGATTTCAACCCGTTGCAAGTTAATAGGCCAGCCTATTACTATATCATGGATACTGATAGAAGAAATGAAACTCCTGGATTAAAGAAAAAGGGTTTCTATTCATCAGAGGTAGTGAACAGCATGAGCTCCAGGTTGGTTTGTAACTGTTATCCTTGCCGTCCAAGTCCCATGGGGCAAAGCAAAGAGGTCCAGACAGATACTGTGCAGGCCGTGGGTTTGTGTCACAGCTGAGGAACATGGAACTGGAGAGATTTAATGCTTTATAGCAATCAGAAGGAGGCCTGATCATTCTTGGGAGAAAGGGAAAATGTTACCTCATCCCTCAGTGTTGCTTGCTGCAAACACAAACATAACCCTGAAAAATGGCCCAGGGAAACAGTAGACAGGGCCTTGCACTCGTGCTATACTTAGCAAAAATGCACGCAACACTAAATCAAGGTAGATTGCCTTTCCCAACATACTGTTTGCTATGGTTTGAATATTTATGTCCCTTCAACATTCATGTTGAAACTTAATCCCCATTGTGGTGGCATCAAGAGGTGGGGTCTTTTGAGAAGTGATTAGGCCATGAGGGCTCCACCCTCATGAAAGGGACTAATGCCCTTGTAAAAGAGCCTTCTGAGAGCTGCCAAGCACTGCCATCTTTTCTGCCACGTTAGGACACAGTGTTTGTCCCTTTTTGCCCATTCTACCATGTGAGGATACAGCAAGAGGTGCCATCTATGAAGAAGAGAGTGAACCTTCTCCAGACACCCAATCTGCTGGCACTTTGATCTTGGACTTCTGAGCCTCCAGAATTGTGAGAAATAAATTTTTCTTGTTTATAAATTACCCAGTCTGTGGTATTTTGTTATTGGAGTCTGAGCAGACTAAGACACTGTTGTAAGATTCTTATGTTTTGCACAGAGCAGAATAATTATGAAAAAAAGTTATAATAAATTAAAGATTCATATTATAATATCTAAATAAATAACCAAAAATTAATACAAAGAGCTATATATAATAAGCCACTAGATAAAGGAAAGAGAATATTAGAAAATATTCAAATAATCTGAAAAAAGGCAAAAAAGTAGTATCAAAACAAAAGAAGCTGATGGGATAAGAGAAAATACACAGTATATTGGAAAGAAACATTACAATAGCAACAGTTACAATATATGTTTACAATAAATAAAAGTGTACTAATCACTGCAATTAAAAATAGAGACTGGATTAAAAGAAAAAAGGACCACGAACTAGCTATGTGCCATTTATGAGAAATGAATATATTACATATAAAGACCCAAATAGCTTAACTGTTAAAGAATGGAAAAAGATATATAGTAAAAAATTTAATCTTAAGAATTCTAGAATGGCTTTATTAATATCAGACAAAGTAGATTTCAAGACAAGAATTATTATCATATATAAAGGGGACATTTACTTTGATTGGAGCAAAAGATAGAGAATAAAGAAAGCCATCAGATTAGAAAGGAAGAAATGAAACTACTTTTTGCCATAGGTGATATGATTGTATAAGTAAGAAATCAAAAAGTACTTACAAAAATGTTGGTAAGATATGAAGTATATTTAGAAAGTTTGCAAGATATAAGGCCAATATTAAAAAATAATTTTTATTTCTATATGGTAAGTGTCAGAGTCAAGGTGCCAGCAGGGAAATAGAAGCAATAGGATATATATATATAAAGAAATTTATTGCAAGGAATTGGTTTACATGATTGTTGAGGTTAGCGATGTAAGTCAAAATCCTAGGGCAAGCTGTCAGGAAGGTAGGCTGGAAACTCTTAGGCAGGGTCTGAAGTTGCAGTCCACAGGTGAAATTTTTTCTTCCTCAGTTCTGCTCTTAAGGCATCTTAACAGATTAGATAACCCAGATTATCAAGGATAATCTCCAACTAAAAGTAAACTGATTATAGATGTTAATCAAGTCTGTAAAATACCTTAACAGCAGCACCTAGATTAGTGTTTGGTTAAATAATAATAGCCAAATTGGCACACAAAACTGATGATCACATTAAGCTACAAACAATTGGAAAATAAAATTAACAAGATCATTTTCAATAGTATCAACAATCATAAAATACCTAGGGTAAATTTAACAAAATATGTTCAAGACCCTTACACTGCACATTAAATACTGAGAGAAACTGATGAAGGTCTAAATGAATAGATGTTCCATGTTCACAGATTGTGAGACTCAATAAAGTCTCAATATTGATAAAATGTCCATTCTCCTAAACTTTATTTACAAATTCAGTACAATCCCAGCAGAACTTTCTGTAGAATTTGATAAACTGATTCTAATATTTATATAAAATATAACAGACCAAGAGTAGCCAAAAGAGTTTCGAAAGAGAACAAAGTTAGAGAACTCTCACCAATTGGTTTCAAGACTTACTTTAAGGCTGCGATAATCAAGTAAATGTGGTATTAATTCTTGACAAAGGTGTCAAAGCCATTCAATGGAAAAGGAAAATCTTTTCAATAAACAGTGCTGGAACTGATTATATATCGAACAGATTTTATATTTATATATATATATATGTATATGTATATATGTAAATGTGGGTATATATACACAATACATAAAAAATGAACCTAGATCCTACACAAAATTAACGTGAAATGTATCATAGACAAAAATTATAAAAACAAATGTCTTCAGGAGGAAAACATGGGTTAGGTAATGATTTCTTAGTTAGGAATCACTATTCATAAAATAAAAAGGATAGGCTTATACTTCATCAAAATTTAAGTCTTCTGCTCATAACAAAACATATAGAAGCATAAGCTGGGAGAAAATATTTTCAGTACTTATATTTGAAAAAGGACTTGTATCCAGAATACATAAACAATTTCTACAGCTCGATAATAAAAAAGAAAAACAACCCAATAAAAAATCAGCAATAGGGGCTGGCCCGGTGGCGCACTGCTACAGTGCGCTGCTTGGGAGCGCAGCGGCGCTCCCGCCGAGGGTTCAGATCCCACATACAGACCGGCCGCTCACTGGCTGAGCAAGGTGCGGGCACAACACCGAGGGTTGCGATCCGTTGCCGGTCATGAAAAAAGACAAAAAAAAGGGAAAAAAAAATCAGCAATAAAAACTTGAACAGGCG
Organism: Galeopterus variegatus; assembly: GCF_000696425.1. Classification (NCBI taxonomy): domain Eukaryota; kingdom Metazoa; phylum Chordata; class Mammalia; order Dermoptera; family Cynocephalidae; genus Galeopterus; species Galeopterus variegatus. Next base: position 29,579 of record NW_007726756.1, read on the forward strand.
TTTCATGAAGGAAGGCATAGATATGGTCAACACACACATGAAAAAGTGAGTAATATCAATCATTAGTCATCCTGGAAATACAAATTAGAAACACAGTGACATATACCACACAGTCATTAAAATGGCAAAGATGAAAAAGACTGACTATGCCAAATGTTGTTAAGGGTGTAGAGCAATGCAAACTCATATATTGCTGGAGGTGGGAAAAACGGTGTGACCAGTTTGGAAATTGTTCTTGTAGTTTCTCACAAAATCTATGACACAGAAATTCTCCTTTTAGGTATTTACTCAAGAGGAATGAAAACATAAGTACGTTGAAAGACGTGCACAAGAATGTTCATAGCAGTTTTATTTATAATAGCTCCAAACTGGAAGCAACCTTAATGTCCATTATCAGGAGAAGGAATAAATAAATTGTAATGTAAATAGACAATTAAATACTCTTCAGCAATAAAAAGGAACAAACCATTGATACAAGCTACAATATGAATGAATTTCAGAAATTTTCATGCAGAGAGAAACAAAGTAGACACAAAAGAGTACCTACTGTGTGATTCGATTGTAGAACTTTATACAAAGTTCTACAATAGGCAGGTTAACCTAAGGCGAAAGAAGACCACGCAGTGATTGCCTCTGGGATGGATTGGGTGGGATGGGGATTAACTGAGAAGCTGCATAAGGGATCTTTCTCTGGTGATAAAAAATGTTCTATGTTTTAATAGAGGGGGTTACATGGGTATGTTCAACTGTCACAATTCGTCAAACTTAACACTTATGATGTGTACATTTCACAGTTTGTAATTTTTTTCTCCATTTACAAAGAAAAAGAAAATAATGCCTCCCAGAGTAAGGTTTTGGTCAAACCACAATGGAGCCAAGCTCAGTTGTTTCTTATCACAATATTTTTTCATGATTTGATTTGTGACGATTTGTTTGTATTACTTTGATTAAAATTTATTTAAAGTACTTGTACAGGTTTCCAAGTTAAGATGGTAGAATGAAAACATCTGAGATTCTCCCTTTCCCCAACCCTAATGATAAAATAATAAATAGGACCAAACTGGTCAAAATACCTCAGACTCAACCAAAGGAAAGGGCAGAGATTCATGCCATACAATGCAAAATGTTCAATCCAAGTGTGTGTGTGAGAGAGAGAGAAGAACCTTGAATCCATATGTCTTGATTCCTTTCAGTAAAACATAATTCCTACTCCAACCCCCGCAAATACACTCACATATGCACACACACATTATGCAAAAAATGTGAGTGAAAAAATTTTTAAAAATTATACCAAGGCCTTCAAACATAGAGAAAGGTGAACCAACACAGAAAAGTTGCACTTGCACAAGGAAAAATAGGGGACAGTTTAATTTAAATGTCTTTGTCCTGGTAGGAAAGTAAGAACAAAGGCATTAGCTACCAGTGACTATAAGGTTTTGGAAAATATTGCCTTTTAGCTGGGTACATTGCCGTACTGAATAAAATGAGTGGTAAGAAAATATGTAAATAGGGAAGAATGAATACTGAGTAGGCTACTAGTTGATATATGCCACAAATGACAAATCTTATCTAGAGGAAGGATAACCAAAGAAACAGAAGAAATTTCCCTAGGAAGTTTTTGTATGTGGCAAGGACTAAACTGTTTCAGGATGCATAATTAGAGAAGAGAAATGTGTTGGTAAATTATAAGTTGTAAAAATAAAAAAGCAAAATTAAAATTGGGGAGAAGAAACAATATAATCATTTTCTCCCCTTTCTTGGAGATAAATTAATCATTTCAAGGTGAATAAATCAACAAATGGTAGTCTAAATGTATTGTTTGTATCAGAATGGAAAAGATATTCAAACACAGAACAAAAAAATTTTTCTTGAAAACAGTAAGAATTGAATCTGTAGATCAAAATATTATAGTATGTTCCAGAAAAAAAATTAAATAATGATATACACTGAAATATGTCTTAGGTAAGTTCATAAAACTTCAAAAATAATGGAAACATTTTCCAGGGATAAAAATCAGGCTGAATGTCGGGTGGGGGTGGGAGGGATAGGTCAGGTTGAGTGCATACTGACCCACAGCCACATTCAATGCCATTAGAAAATGTGGCAATAATCTCCAAAGAGCTCATGAAAGGAACATACTACTCAAAAATATTATGTCTTATAATCGGCCAAACAATTATCTAGAATACAAAGTCAATAGGTAGACATTCCCAAACAAAATGCATTTTCAAACAATAAGCATTTAAAATAGTTTTCAAAAAATAAAACAAATCATGACTATGCAATGACCTATTTTGGGGGGGGGGGGGAAAACAATGACAACATCAAAATATTCTGCCCAACCATAGTAACATGGGGTTAATTTAAACACATAATAAGGACTAAACTGTTTCAGGATGCATAATTAGAGAAGAGAAATGTGTTGGTAAATTATAAATTGTAAAAATAAAAAAGCAAAATTAAAATTGGGGAGAAGAAACAATATAATCATTTTCTCCCCTTTCTTGGAAATAAATTAATCATTTCAAGGTGAATAAATCAACAAATGGTAGTCTAAATGTATTGTTTGTATGTCATAAAAAGAATCACCAGAACTAAAAATAACACTACAACTAACAAAATCAGAAGAAGAGAAAGAAAAGGTAGGAGAAAGTATAGTGCACTAATTATCTAATCTTTCACAGGGACATCAACAAATACTGTCTAAAGCTGCTATATCAAGAAGTAGTGTTTAGATAAAATGTATAAACCAATAAATGTTTCTACAGCAACACCTAAAATGAGGACAGGCACAGAAAGAGAAATACTACATGTCCTCACTCATAAGTGGGAGTGAAAGAAAAAAGGAAAGAGAGAGAGAGAGAAAGAAAGAGAGAGAATGACCAAAATAATACATTGATTGAACTTTCAGAAGGACAGAACAGAACTGTAGCTACTAGTGGTGGGAAAGGGGAAGGGGAAGGGGGTTTAGGGAGAAACTGGTTAATGGACACAAGGAATGATCACGTTTTGTAATGATGAACATGCTAACTATCCTGATTTAATTATCACACATTGTACACATGTATTGATATTCAGCTCTCTATCACACAAATATGTTTTGCCAATTATCTTTCAATTAAAAATAAGTAAACAAATAAAAATAAAAAGAAGACATAAACCTTCCAGATTACAAGGTCAGCACACACTACGTACAAAAACCAAAGTAATGACATGAAAATCCATGTACAGAAAGGCAAAAAACAAAGGCAGCATTTAAAACAAAAAGTATGCCATAAAACTGAATGAAAAAATTAAAACCAATTTTATTGGTCTTGACACCTATTGTAAATGGGATATATTCACACTAAGGTTAACACCTTGGTTAAAAAACAAAACTCAACAATATGTTTTATGCACAAGAAGCATCCAGAGCTAAAAAACCTCAGGCTGTATGGGGGAAAAAAAAAAAAAAGACATAACAGGCAAATAGTAACAAAGAGAAATCTGAGGTAGAAATATCAATGTCACAAAGACTAAATTCAAAACAAATATTTTATAACATAGAGGTCCCTTTTATGAGTATAAAATATGCAATTTACTGTGAAGATACAGCACCATAGATGTGTACATTTACAGTAAAAGACAGAGCACATGGACTGCAGAAAAATAAAAAAGAAATGGACAGAAACATAGTATTAGCAGTAGATTTTAACCTGCCTCTGTAGGCTTATGACAGATCAGCTATACAACAAAAAAGCGTAAGGAGAATCTAAATGATATAACTATCATACCACAGCTAACAGATATGTCCCAAAATCTATAACATGAAAGAATGTATTCCTTCTTTTCAAGCCTCCGTAGAACATTTACAAAAACCAATGCTATATAAAGAAACAGATAGTTTTCAAATATATACACAAATACATGAAGAACAGACCACAATCCCAGAATATACTGCAATAAAACTAGAAATTAATAGTCATTAAAAGAAAAATATCTAATCATAGGAAAATTGTACATCTTTTTCTTAAATACTTAAAATATAAAAATGTGGAAAATTTAAAGATAATAAACACATCACATATCAACAAATTTAGGGATTACCTAAAATTGAGCTCAGAGAACAGTGCATAGTTTTATACTGTTAAGCAATTGAAAAGGAATCTAAACAAATAAATTAAGCACTGGGCTCAAAAACCTAGAAAAAGAACTGGAAAATTAAGCCATATGTTTTCAAGGAAAAGAGAAGAAATAGATAATGATGAATAAAGTGAAAATTGCTGATTTGGGAAAGTCAGCAAAACTGATAAGACCTAGAGTGTAGATTAAGTCTGTGGTTTTTAGGGGAAGGGAGAAAACATGGAGAATAGCACAGTTGAGGAAGGTGCTCAGAAAAACTTTTGATAATGATGAATAAAGTGAAAATTGCTGATTTGGGAAAGTCAGCAAAACTGATAAGACCTAGAGTGTAGATTAAGTCTGTGGTTTTTAGGGGAAGGGAGAAAACATGGAGAATAGCACAGTTGAGGAAGGTGCTCAGAAAAACTTTTCATTATGAAAAAAACATTTTAAAACAATTTTTAAAAACTTTTTTAAAATTACAGCTTTCAAACATACACAAAGTTAGTAAGAGGAATATAATAAACACCCATGTGTCCAATACCATATTGTCTTGATGACTATAGCTTTTACAGTAAATCTTGAAGTTGGGTAGTGTCTCCTCTGACTGGCTCTTCAGTGCTGTGTTGGCTATTTTGTGTCTTTGCCTTTCTATAGAAACTTTAGAATCAACATGTCAATATCCACAAAATAACTTGCTTGGATTTTAATTTATATTGGGGTGAATCTACAGATAAGTTAGGAAGAGACAACATCTTAGTATTGACTATTCCTATCAATGGACAAGGAATATTTCTCCATTTACTTAAATCTTTTATTCCTCTCTTATTCCTTTTCCTCATATAGATATTACACGTTTTGTTAAATTTTTACCTAAGTATCTTTCTCTTTTGCTAATTGTTAATTGTTCATTGGTGATATATAGAAAAACAGTTGACTTTTCTATATTGACCTTGTATCCTACAAGCTTATTATAATCACTTATTTGTTCCAGGAGTTTTCTGTTGGCTCTTTAGGATATTCTTTGTAGACAATCAAGCCATCTGCAGACATAGACAGTTGCATTTCTTCCTTCCCGATCTGTAAAATTTTATTTCCTTTTCTTGTCTTATTTCAGTACAATGTTGAATAGGAGTGGTGAGAGAGGACATCCTTGCCTTGTTCCCAGTCTAAGTGCAAAAGCATTCAGTTTCTCACCATTAAGTACAATGATAGCTCTAGGTTTTTTGTAGATGTTCTTTATTAAGTTGAGGAAGTTCCTCTCTATTTCTAGTTTGCTGAGAGTTTTTGTCATAATTAAGTATTGCATTTCATCAAATACTTTTTATTATAAATGGGTATTGAACTAATATGATCATAAAACCTTTCTTCTTTAGCCTAATGATGTAATGGATTGCATTGGTTAATTCTTAAATGTTGAACCAGTCTTTCCTATCTGGAATAAATGCCCATGAGTCACAGTGTATAATTCTTTACGTGCATTGTTGGATTTGATTTGCTACTATTTTGTTGAGGGTTTTTTGCATCTATGTTTATTAAAGATATTGTCCCATAATTTTCTTTCCTTGTAATGTCTCTGGTTTTGATATTAGGGGAATGATGGCCTCATAGAAGGAGGTAGGAAATATTCTCTCTGCTTTTATTTATTGAAGAGATTGTAGAAAACTTCTTCCTTAAATGTTTGGTAAAATTTCAGCATTTTTGTAGAAAAGACCACTGAAACCATGTAGGACTGGTACTTTCTCTTTTGAAAAATTATTGATTTGATTTCTTTAATAGATAAAGGCCTGTTCAGATGATCTGTCAATCCTAGTGTGAGTTCTGGTAGTTGGTGTCTTTCAAGGCATTAGTCCATTTCATTTAAATTATCATATTTATAGCATGGATTCATTCATACTATTCCTTTATTATCTTTTTAATGTCCATGGGATAAGTAATAATGGTTCTCTTTCATTTATGATATTAGTAATTTGTGTTTTTTCTTGGTTAGTTTGGCTAGAGGCTTATCAATTTTACTGAACTTTTCAGGTAACCAATTTTTGGTCCTATTGATTTTCTGTATTCTTTTCCTATTTTCAATTTCATTGATATCTGCTGTAATTTTTATTATTTCTTTTCTTCTACTTACTTTGAATTTTTTTTTTTTTGTCTTTTTTGTCTTTTTCTGTGTCCGGCAACGGATCGCAACCCTCAGTGTTGCCCCCATACTGGACCGGGGACCGGCAACGGGATCGCAACCCTCGGTGTTGCCCCCGCGCCTCGCTCAGCAAGTGAGCGGGAGCCGGTCCGTATGTGGGATCCGAACCCTCGGGCAGGAGCGCCGCCGCGCTTCCCAAGCGGCGCACTATCCAGTGTGCCACCGGGCCGGCCCTACTTACTTTGAATTTAATTTTCTCTTCTTTTCCCAGTTTCCTAATGTGGAAGATTAGATCATTAATGTTATATATTCCTTCCCCAATATATGCATTTAGTGCTATAAATTTCCCTTTACACACTTCTTTCACTGAATCCTGTGAATTTTGATAAGCTATATTTTCATTTTCCTTTAGTTCAAAATATTCTTTAATTTTTCTTGAGACTCCTGTTTTTGCTTGTTTGTTTTGGCAGCTGGCTGTTATCGGGGTCTGAACCCTTGACATTGAGAGACTTCTTTTTTGACATGTATTTTATTTAGAAATGTGTTGTTTAATCTCCAAATATTTGGGGATTTTCCAGCTATCATTCTGTTAGTTTCTAGTTTAATTCTACTGTGGTCTGAGAGTGACTTTGCATGATATCCATTCTCTTAAATGTTGTTAAGGTGTATTTTATGGCCAAGGATGTGGTCTATCTTGGTGAATATTACATATGAACTTGAGAAGAATGTGCATTCTGCTGCTATTAGATGGAGTGTTTTTTAAATGTTAACTAGATCCAATTGATGGGTGGTATTATTCATTTCAACTACGTCTTTACTGGTTTCCAGCCTGCTGGATCTGTCAGTTACTGATAGGAAGTTGTACATACAGCTTTAACAATTACCAACATTTTGCCATCTTATTTTATCAATTAATTTCATTTTTTAATCTCATGGGATAAAATGTCTCCACTTTACATTGATGGGAGAAGGTAAAAATAAATCACTTTAAAATTAAAAAATTTTTTCATTAATATTATAAAAATTTTTTTAAAGCCATAGATTTACAGAAAGTTGAAAAGATAGCAAGAGAGGCCCTATCTACCCTTTACCAAATTTCCCCCAATGGTTACTTCTTATGTACATTTAATAAAAGCATAAAATTGACATTGGTTCATTGTAGGAGTACAGTGTTGTGCCATTTTATCACATGTGCAGATTTGGGTAAGCACCACTAAGCAGTTATTTAACTATTCCTCACCACAAACATCTCTCTTTGCTCTCCCTTCAACTTATCGCAGTCTACTGGTATCAACACTTTACCTATGTGGAACCTTACCACCTTTTATGTGCCTTTACCCTCCTCTGTTCATAATATAATTCTCTTAAGTATCTCCTATGCATACATAGAGGAAGACATGAGACAATGCTATAATTTTTCCTTGAACTATCAAGCATAGAAAAATCAAGAGAAGAAAAATTTATTGTATTTGTCCATATTTTCACTCTATCGTTCTTCCTTTCTTCCTGATATTTCAAGATTCCTTCTGTTATTGCATTTCCGTTTAATGCATTTCCTTTAGCTATTTAGTATAGGTTTGCTAGAGACAAAATCTTTTTGTTTTCCTTCATCTGAAAATGTCTTGAGCTCTCCTTCATTCCTGAAGGATATTTTCACTGGGTATAGAATTCTGGGTTGACAATTCTTTTCTTTCAGCACTTGAGAAATATGTGCCACTGTCCTTTGGTCTCCATGCTTTCTGATGAGAAATCTGCTGCCATGTGAATTGTTTTTCCCCTACAAGATTTTTTTCTTTGCCTTTAAGGTAAAGTGTCATTTCTCTTGCTGCTTTCAGGATTTTTTTCTTTGCCTTTAATTTTCATAACTTTGACTATGATGAGTCTTGATGTGTATTTGTTTGGGTTTATGCTGTTTGAGATTTACTAGTATTCTTAAATCTGTATGTTTATGTCTATTGACAAATTTAGGGAATTTTTAGCCATTATTTCTTCAAGTAACCGTTCAGTAGCTCTACCCTCCTTCTCCTCTTCTTTTGAGATTTGATAACAAATGATAAAACATTTGTTATAGTCTCGAAGGTCCCTGAGGTTCTAAAATTTGATTTTTCAGTGTATTTTTATCTTTATTGTTCAGTTTGAGAGACTTCTATTCTTTTATCTTCAAGCTCACTGATTCTTTCCTCTGTTCTTTCCATTCTGCTGTTAAACCCATCCACTAAGCTTTTTTTTATCTCAGTTATTGTACTTTTCAGTTCTAAAATTTCCATTTGGTTCATCTTTATATCCTCTGTTCCTTTAATGATGCTTTCTATTTGCTTTCTTTTTTTCATCATTTATAAAAAAGTCATTTTTATCATGACTGCTTTAAAACTTTGTTATTAAAAACTTTGTTAGAATTATCTAATTCAAACATCTGTGTCACCTCTGTGTTGGTGTGTATTGACTTTCTTTTCTCATTCAGGTTGAGATTATCCTGGTTCTTGGTATGACACGTGATTTTCAGTTGAGTCATGGACATTTGGGGCTTTATGAGACTTTGGATTGTATTTAAATCATCTGTTTTAGCAGCCTCCTCTGACACTGCACTGGTAGAGAGTGGTGGTTTGCCTTATTACTGCTAGATGGCAATGGAAGTCCAGGTTTTATACTCAGCCTCTGTTGACACTCTTGGGGGGAGAAGCACCCTGTTATTGCTGGTCAGGGGTGAGAGTACAGACTTTCCACTAAAGCTCTACTATACCCCTCTGGCTGGGAGGGACAGGGGTGCTTTATTTCTGCTCCCATGTGGCTTCCTGTGCCTGCCTATTACACCATGAAGATGATGGTGGTGGCCTCACTACTGCTAGGCAGTGATAAAATCGTAACTCTACTACATCTCCTCTGACACCATCTCAGCAGACAGGGGCACCTCATTACTATTAGGTTGGTATAGAAGTCCACGTTCTCCACTGATACTGTGGAGAAGGGATGGCTCATTAGTGGGCCATAGGATGAAAGACTGAGCTCCCCACTGGACCTTCTCTGATACCATGCAGGAGGAGGGGAGGGACACCTTGTTATAGCCTGGTGAAAATAAAAGTCTAGGTTCTCCACTTGGCCTTTGCCGGTGAGGAGTGACCACAGTTTTTTCTGTGGTGTTTGATTGCAGAGCAGTTGTTGTCTAAACATTTTCTGTCTTGGTAGGCTGCCCTTATCTTGTCCTTTGGCTAGAGAGAGCAGACTTTTCTTGGAGGCTTTCTTTGGTCTGTGCCAGTTGGTATTTCCAGGTTGCCAGTTTCATCCAGCACCCAGTCCAGGATACACGACGCAAAAATGAAACTCAGGGTACTCATTTCCATGTCATTCCTCAGGTCCTAACATTAACTAGTTTGCCTTCTTCTCTCCACCATTTAGAGTCTTCTTATGTTCTCTCTCTCTCTCTCTCTCTCTCTCTTCCTCTTGCCATGTGATCTGCTTGTACCTGCCGGCTGCCTGCCACCTTCTGCCATGAGTAGAAGAAATCTGAGGCCCATGCCAGATGCAGCTGTCCCAGAATCGTAAGCCAAATAAATCTCTTTTCCTTATAAATTACCCAGTCTCGGGGCCGGCCCGGTGGCGCACTGGATAAGTGCGCCGCTTGGGAAGCGTGCTGGCGCTCCCACCCGAGGGTTCGGATTCCACATACAGACCGGTTCCCGCTCACTGGCTGAGCGAGGCGCGGGGGCAATGCCGAGGGTTGCGATCCCGTTGCCGGTCCTCAGTCCGGTACGGGGGCAACACTGAGGGTTGCGATCCGTTGCCGGACACGGAAAAAGACAAAAGACAAAAAAAATAAAAATAAAAAAATAAAAATAAAAATAAATTACCCAGTCTCAGGTATTTCTGTTATAGCAACAAAAAACAGACTAATACACTTTGATTGTTGGACCAAAACGCTTTCCCTCCCTTTTCTCTACTCATGTCATTTATTTGAAGAAATTTGGTCTTGTGGTATATCACACATTCTAGATCCGGTTGACTATATTCTTGAGGCATCATTTAATATGTTTCATGATCCCGCATAGTACCTGGAAACTGGGAGTTAAATGTAGAGGTATAATTATATTCTGGTTCATTTTTTTTTTTTTACAAAGATATATCATAGGTGGTTCAGTGTACCTCCTATTTTACCACGTAAACAGACACATGATGTCTGATTGTCTCACTTTTCAGAAGTTAATGATTAATCAGTTGGTTTCGATGGCAACAGTTTGAATCATTCATTAAAATGTTCTCCATTGACCTTTCACATAAAGCAGGGCTTCTCAAAGAAATTGATATTTTGGACCAGACAATAGTTTGTTATGGGGGAGTGTCCTGTGCCTTGTAGAATGTTTAGTAGCATCCCTGATACTCTTAGCACCACCCCCAGAGACTGACTTGATGTGACAATAAAAATGTCTCCAGATGTTGCCAGATGTCCCCTGGGGAGAAAACAGTCACCAGTTGAGAACCTCTGACCTAATGGTTTTAGCAGTCATTCCTGGGTCTATGATCTCATGAGGGATTTCAAAGTACTGATTTTTCGAATTCTATCATTCCTCTGTTTAAAACTTTCATTTTTTAAAAAAGAAATACCTTCTCTGAGTCTGTCCAGCCAAGGCAGAATAACTGTTTGATGGGCCGGCCCGGTGGCGCACTGTGCTAGTGCGCCACTTGGGAAGCGCGGAGGCGCTCCCGCCGAGGGTTCAGATCCCACATACAGACCGGTTCCCGCTCACTGGCTGAGCGAGGCGCGGGGGCAACACCGAGGGTTGCGATCCCGTTGCCGGTCCCGGTCCGGTGCGGGGGCGACACTGAGGGTTGCGATCCGTTGCCGGACACGGAAAAAGACAAAAAAAAAAAAAAAAAAAAAAAAATAACTGTTTGATTATCAATGTTTTTGGAATAATGAGCTGGGCCCTAACAACCTCTAAAAGTGACCAACTAATTTTTGTTTAGAGTATAATTTGGAATTCTCGAATATTTATATAATTATCTTGAACACATTAAATATATTTTAATCCTTTGCAATAATTATTCTTTTTGATGCTCAAGTTCTCCCATTTTTAGTCAGTGGGATCTCTTTCAAGTTAGCACTGGTTACCTTTTGACATGACCCTAATAGTCTGATAATCTCCTTGCTTTCAGCCTTGACAAAAGAGATGGTCCAGTGCCACCTTATACATTTTCTGCCCCAGACCTGGAATCAGACACTTACCCAAGTAGGCATGATTTCTTTTACTGGGAAATGGTATTTGGGGACCATAATCTGGTCACAATGGGTGTTTATTGCTGTTGGATTGTCACTACTTCTAGGTATATGCAATGAATCAAACTAGAAAATGCACATTTTCTTAAAAGGATAAAAATAAGTCATGATTTCATATTGGCAGTATATGTCAGTTTAAGAATACAAGGTTGTTACTTCTTATTTTATATTAAATCTTTCTCTTATGCTGAAATCATGATTTCTAATGACACCGAAATAGTTGCATATTTGCCTTCTCTCTCTCTCTCACGCACACACACTTATTACCGCCATTAAATGCAAATTCAGATTTCTTTGTGTTTCTGGTTGTTCTTACATTATATTTCATTAAGATGTATAGTCCACATATTGTGTTTAAATATCATTTTAAGTAATTATTCTCCCTGTGGTTATGCTACCATTGTGACAAATTCATTTGTTTTAGCTTGTGTTCAATTTTTGGCATTGCTCTTTTTAAACTTAAATTTGTTTGTAATTATATAAAATATATACAAAGTTAGAGCTATAAAACTAGGTATATTTAGAAAGGTCCAGCTTCTATCATTGTCTCTTCCCCCATATTTTCTCCTTTCTCTACATGTAACCATTTTCATTAGTTTTCATTTATACTTCTATTAAAAATCTCTCTCTCTCTTTCTCTCTCTCTCTCTCACACACACACACACCCCAAAGGTTACATATAATGTACAATACCTGCACCTTGCACTTAAAATATATATATTGCAAAAAATATATACATAATTAACTATTTTAGCCATTTTATGTGTACAATTTAGTAGCATTAAGTAGATTCACAATGTTATGCAAACATCACCACTATCTATTTCCATAACTTTTTAAACATCCTAAACAGAAACTGTACCCATTAAACAATAACTCACCATTCTCATTTCTCCCCAGCACCTGGTAAACTTTATCCCACTTCCTGTCTCAGTGAACTGCCTATTCTATCTGCACCTTGCTTTTTTTAAAAAATTGAACTGTATATGCTAGAGATCACTCTATAGGAGCATACTGAATTCCTTCTCATTCATTTTTTACAGCTGCATAGTATTCCATTGAATGAATTAAAACATATTCAACCACTTATTCTTCTAGTCTTTTGCTGTTACAAGTCTGTTTCTAGTCTTTTGCTATTACAAATAATAGTATAATAAACAGCCTAATGCATCCATCATTTCCTACTTTATGACTACATATCTTTTATATAGATGCCTAAAAGTGGAATCGCTGTGCCAAAGGGTAAATGCATATGCAATTTTATAGCATTTGGATTTAATGTGATAGGCAGGAATAAACCACGAAGCCATTTAAGTATTAAATAAAACCATACACAGGATGTTTTAAAGGGTATGATTTTAAAAACCCTGTTTTAACCCAGGAGATAGTTACTTTATTTAGCTCTTTTAGTTAAAACGATTTATTTGAAGCAAAGTACACGAAAAATACCTCTTTTGCTCTAATTTCTTTGGATTTTACCAAATTGTTGTCTCATATGAAAATATGTAACCCCTACTTTTTCTTCTGCTTTATGGAAATATTGTAAGAAGGGCTACTACCTTAAGACTCTTTGTCTGATTACACTGGGGAAATAAAGGAGGGAGCTGAGCCAATTTGCTGAGAATTTTGGCTGTCAAATAGCACATCTGGGCTATTTGGATCATATGTATATATTTTTTTCTTTTTTCTTTAAAGTAGGGTTCTCCAGACCTGAATAATCCAGACACACTACTCTCTCGTACTGTTTCCCAAACTGTGCTCTCGGACGACCATTCCTAGTTTTCAGGTATGTTTGATTTTTCAATTATGAGATTCCATTGACTGAGAGATGACGAGGGCTTCACAGAGACCTCATGAAAGCAGGGCCCAAAGGAAGATAGATCCCTGAGCCGGGCGGGCACAGAGGCACTCTCGGGGTACAGAGGGTTGCACTAGTTGCTAGAGTTTAATCATTAATCAGAAGGACTGCAAGCCAGGAACTAAGCATATGCCTCAAGCTGCATTTACCGGCCCGTGTCGGTCCCGCCCTTCTCCTCCCCCCCCCAAACATAAGGGTCTCTTACCCCTCCCTGGATGCAACACGGGCAAAGTCCTGTCAGGGGTCACTCCGGAGCCCACCCCCTGCACGCACTCCCCAGGACCGTGGCGCCGGCGCGCTGCCGAGGCCCCCCGCGGCCGCGTAAACTCCCTTTTGGCGGCGGAGGGCACATTTCAGTCTGGAAACACCCATCCTCTCTACGAGTCCCGCAGACTGACGCCGTTCCCGGTGGGGTGGTGGGGTAGGAGGACGATGGGGGGTGGGGTGCGCGGGCTCCTCGTACTGAAGCTGCAACCAACTCCCGAGCGAGCCTCTGTTCCTGACTGGCAGCGAATCTCCCCACGCTGGGTCAGGGTCGGGGTCTCTGCAAGAGGACCGGTTCTCGTCTCAACCTCGCAGCCTCAGTCCGGCGGGGAAGGTCAGCTGCGGGTCCAGCCGAGTCTGGCGCGCTTAGAGACCCGAGTCTCCGCTTCTTGGCCCGGCGAGAGCGGAGGGGGAAGGGAAGGGGCTGCTGCCTCCTCTCCCAAATCCGGTCCCTAACCGCCCCCTCCCCCGCCGTCTGCTTGCTTTGTACAGGCAGTCAAAACAGTGCTAGCGGCCAATTGAGGGGGACGGGAAGCGAAGCCGCCTAGCGCCGCGCCCCTCCGGCCGGCCCCCCAGCCCCCTCCTCTCGGCCCCCGGCGCTCCCTCCCCTTTCCCACTTCTCTCCTCGCCCTAACCTCGCCCCCATCCCCCGCTCATTTCCTCTCGCACCCGGGCTCGCCAATCCCTCTTTCCAAGTCCCTCTTCCAGTCTCGGTCTTCCTCTCGGGCTCGCCCCCCTTCTCCCCAATCTCCGTCCTCTCCCCTCCCTTCGCCCTGCCCCCCCTTCCTTCCTCTTCCCCTCCCCCAACTTCG
>NW_007726756.1:47143-51837 GCF_000696425.1 Galeopterus variegatus
GCGGGTGGGCGGGGGGCCCCCGGGTGCGGATCCCAGAGCTTGTGCAGAGCCCGCGGTGCGGGAACAGGTTCTGGACAGTCGGACAGAAGGCGGGCTCGAGTCTGCCCGCCCCGCGCCGGCGCCGGGGGAGCCTGCTGCGCCCCCACGTCGGGGGCGCCGCTCCTGAGCCTTTTGTTTGAGGACTTGTGCGGGGTTTACAGCTCACTCTCTAATCAACCCCAGTGCTCCACCTTCCGACGCGCCTTCCTTGACACGTCGGGGCCAAAGTAACAGTTGATCAGGGAGGAATGGACTTGGAAACGAGGGCAAGAATTTTTGTAACGGAATGTTTCTTTTGTTCTCTGCATCTGGAGGCTAGAATAGTACCAAATGACATGTTTCCATGCCTCTTTTCGCTTTTTAAAAAGGCAGGCAAGGGAGCACAGATGAAAGGGAATGTTTAGACTCTTCTGACCCTCCCCCATTCCCAGCGTGTAGCCCATTCACTTATACGTCTGCCCCCAAGTCCCCAGTAATTTGAACTATGGGTTTTGGTGTGTTTGTTATCCTGAAAAATACTCACTCGGGGCTTTGCTTACGAGAACCACTTTTGTGTTAACTGCACCCCTCCCTACGTGTGTGTGACCGCGCTTGTCTGTCGCAGGCCCAATGTATGCGGCTCCAGGTTCCACTCCTACTGCTGCCCGGGATGGAAGACGCTCCCTGGAGGAAACCAGTGCATTGTCCGTGAGTGCTTGCTTGGCTGGGATCGCAGCTTGGGGCAGGCGGCACGCTTGGCCTTATCTCAGGGCCGACCTCTTGCATTCGGTCGTTTGGACACACAGTTGCATTTAAAATCCAGTGGCCACTTAGCAGTGATAATCGCGACTGGACACGGCCCCATTTGAATGGTGGAGAGGAAGCGGCCGGCTTGCGTCAGTTCAGACTTCACTTCTAGACTGTTGAAGGGCAATAATGATAAAGGTTTCAAAGATACTTGGAAGTTTTATCTTTCTATGTCTAGTAATATAAACTGAAGGGGAGGGTGTAGAGCAATTCCCTAGATAACTCAAAACCACTTTTTCCTAAAAAAGTCCCGAAAAGACTACAGTGTTATTATGTAAATTATCTGGCTTTTGAATCTGCGTGAGGTTTAGGCCTTATGAAGATAAAGGTTTTCTAGGCTTTTCTACAAAACCACTTATTATCTCTGGTTTCATCTCAACAGCCACATAACATAGATATGAAAGGAGCACTCTCACGGATTTAGAGTTGACCCAGGTTAACAAAATTTTTAAAAGAGAGAACTCTTATAAGTGGCTTGACTTTGGGGGTGGGGGTGAATTTAAATTTAGGGTTCCCAGACCCTGAATTCCACAGTGTACCGTAGATTTCCAAAGTGTGACCCTTAGAACTTGAAATCTTCTGCGTATCTGACCTTAAAAGTTTTGATTATTTTATAATGTTTCCAAAGCGTATACACAGCTCTCCAAGTTCTTATTGGAGAGCTCATTAATTATCAGCCTCATCATGGACTCTGGGATGTCGTGTTTCACATGCCTGTGAATTTGTGTCTTGAAGTGTGACAGTCTCCTGTGTGTTTATATAGCACAACCACATTTGTCTTGTCAGGAGGAGAGCCAGGTATCATAGACAGAGCATTCATTTAGAGCCAGTTTTGACTTTAGATTGGCCTTGATGTCCTCCAGGGAAAAAATAATTATGCAACTGTCAACAGAGAAAAAGGGCAAGCCACACTAGCCAAGGGATAATAAGGATGTAGTGGCATCTCTAACTCTATATTTATTGGTTTTGTGGGTTTGAGATAGACCCTTAATGTTATTTGGGGGCAGTTTTTAAAAAGGAATGAGATCTCAAGTGTCATAAAGACTACTTTCTTATTTTTTCTACCCTAAAATCCCACAATCTCTAGTAATGAGGCAAAAATAGGAAACAACAACTGTGTTCTTCAAAGCGACTCATAAATATTGTAAATAAACCTTCTGATTTTAAGCCTTTGCTTTTATTAAAAGGAAAGGAGATTGCATTTTTTTCTTTCCAACAGAGAAGTCATATGTGAAGCATTTATGGAGGGTGCATTTACTCTCTCAGCCAGTAGGGCATTACCGTGGCTGCTTTAAACTTACATGATTTCCTAGAATCCTGAAACAGCTAACGTCACTCACCACACACCTGCCATACTAGCCGGGAGTGACTTAGGCACTGCGGAAAGTCTGACTCACTAAATGTAATGAATGTGACTGCCATTATTGAGTTGGAGAGCAGCCGAGGAGAAGGGATCGGTTTATGGTACGTGTTGAAAATCTGTAAAGTCAGATTTTATTGGATCAGTGGGGAATGGGAATTCCAGAGAGCAGAGCCTTCCAGAATATTTGCAGTAGAAATATATGTATGACCCACTGAGTGTCAGCTTTAAATACGTTTGGTCTTTGAGTAACATTGTGCCCTTTACTTTTTTAGTAGATCAGTCTGAAAATCTCAGACTGTAACAGGGACTCTTGTAGCTTGCATTTCTCCTACTGGAAATACTTGGGTGCTTAAAAGATACATTGGAATTTATTTGTAGCAGAAATCTATAAAAAGCATAAACTTTGAAATGATCTTTCTATCTCCAAGAAACATTTACAGCTCTTGTATCAAGAGGTATCTACAAAAATATTTATTATTAGCACATTAAAAAAGTAATTGAAGTCCCCGAGTATAAAATAGTTCACAAAATAGAGGGAGATGTAATGCCTTATATTCTATTCCCTGTGTCTCACCTAACTTTTAACTTTCAAAAGACTACATTAAATTCAGTAGTCAATTATTTTGACATTTAAAATGATCGTATGTGGAGGTAACAATGAAATTAATACCATTACGAACTCATAATCAAGAATTTTAATTCCAGGCTTTCCTGATGATATCAAATTATGTTATATCTTGAATTATGTTATACATTATAATTGTGTTATATATTGAATTTATGTATATTTCACCATTTAGCAAAGGAAAAGATCTGAGGCGACTTACAAAAAGACAGTAAAATACAAATAGAAAACAAGGACCAAAGATAATTTTCTCATACATTTATGCTTCAGCATTCTTTCTATATAGAAAGATATTAAAATGATCAACTTTTAGAATTTTAGTCTGTTTGGCTTTGACCAGGCTTCATGAAGAGAAGAAGATATTAAAAGGAAAATATATTTCTCAAAATGCTGGAAACCTAATGCGTTCTGATTTGAGTCTATCTTTTGTTGTTATTGTTCTTAATTGTGGCCTTAAAGATTACTGAAGTACTTCCAAACTCCAAATATTTATTTCCACAAGGATGGAATTCACTCTCTCACTTTATACTTGTTTGTTGTTGTTTGTTTGTTTTTATCTTGTTAGAACATGAAGCAATGAAAAAATTTGCTTATTAGTTTATTTATTGTGAAATTATGCTATGAACAGCATTTTGATTAGTTATTAACAATGTGATAGGGTTGGCCCGTCTTCTACCATTTGAGACCTGAGGAGACATAGAATACTCCTGTTTAACACCTTTATTTTGTGTTATCAATAAGAAAACTGAACTGAATAAGCTGTGAGTTTTTCCAGAGCTCACAGCAGGTCAGTGGCAAAGTGAGAACTTGACCTCAGACCTTTTGGGTACCATGTACTCTTTACCTGGCCATGTGACTTCTCCCAACAACACTGAAGTTCCAACACCTAGGTCATCTCTCCCTCTCTCTTTGGTATTTCTAGGTCTCATGGTTTTAGTGATTGTGGGAGGGATAGATATTTAGGTGAGGCATATNTACTCCTGTTTAACACCTTTATTTTGTGTTATCAATAAGAAAACTGAACTGAATAAGCTATGAGTTTTTCCAGAGCTCACAGCAGGTCAGTGGCAAAGTGAGAACTTGACCTCAGACCTTTTGGGTACCATGTACTCTTTACCTGGCCGTGTGACTTCTCCCAGCAACACTGAAGTTCCAACACCTAGGTCATCTCTCCCTCTCTCTTTGTTATTTCTAGGTCTCATGGTTTTAGTGATTGTGGGAGGGATAGATATTTAGGTGAGGCATATCATAATCTGAGACAGGTGTGGGGGAAAGGGCCTAACTCTCTTGCTTCTCCCTGGCTCACAGATGTAGAGTACACACCTATAGCCATGACAGGTAACTGTCTGAGGATGCCCAGTCTCCAGCCCGTCAAAACTTCATTGGGTTTAGGATCTGGGTGGGGCACTTTGTATCTCACCTAAGCCTAGAATAAATATCTACCTGCTGGGAAAGAGTGGACTTTGAAATAAAACAATATTTTGATGAACATTTGTCAATGGAAAGTTATTGGTGATCAGAAACCCTTGTGCGTTTTAAGAAGTCATAGTCAACTCCATGGTGGGACCCATATTTTTGCTTAAAATTGGTTTTTTTATCTTCACACCATGATATTTGACACTGTTTTCACTTATAAGGATTACTAATGGAGATGCTGGCCGTATTATATGGATGTCAAAAGGCAATTTGGAGAAGGAAAAGGATTATTGCATTAGTTTGCTTCTGTGGACCATGTCCTTTATACTACCAGGCACTACTAGCACCAGATACATATACACATTGGCGTAATGTTCACAGCTAGTTTCAGGGCTGTCAGAGACTCTCCTCTTCTTGTCTGCATGCATCCAGTCTTGGAGCACAAAAGCACACAGTCTTTGTGCT
>NW_007726756.1:52983-54941 GCF_000696425.1 Galeopterus variegatus
AAGCTGTATTGATAGGAGAGTTAAAGAATTAGTATTGTGGAATTTGAAATATCTTCGTTTGTTTGTACATTGTCATAAGGATGCTTGTGAGACTTATTCGCATGTGTACAATGGGTAATTTCATTGAATATCTGAAGTTAGATATTTTATCACATGTTTAATATCGTAATTTTTCAGGCTTATTAAATATAGCTTTTTAAATATAGCTTTGTTGCTTTTAAGCTATGGTTTATTATATGATTACTCATTTGCCTTCCTTTTGTACTTTCTACAGCAATTTGTAGGAATAGTTGTGGAGATGGATTTTGTTCCCGTCCTAACATGTGTACTTGTTCCAGCGGCCAAATATCACCAACCTGCGGATCAAAATCAAGTATGTTTCTCATATGTGGCCTTATTTACTGCATTCTCCTTAAGCTTTTCAGTAAATGCTAAATGGCCTTAATAAAGAGGATAATAAATCTGTATTAATCTGTGGAGTAAAAATCTTTGATGGCTTAGTTGCTGCCTCAAATGGGTAATGATTTTCAGTAAGAAAAATACTTTAATTCTGGTCCATGAGCTAAATGTCTATGCAGTAGAAGAGCCAGGATTCAGTGGAGAAGTAATTCTTTCTTAATAATAGCTATAACTTACTGGATTTTTATTATATGCTAAATACTGTTTTAAGTGTTTGGTTATATTACCTTAGTTAATCCTTACATTGATGTTATGAGATACTATTATTACCCTATTTTACAGAGTAAGAAAGTGAGGCACGCATAAGTTAAGTAACTTGCCCGATGTAATGCAGACTTGAATCCAGGTATTCTGATGTGTACGTCTGTAGTCTCAAACACTAGGCTGTATTTATCACCTTTGCTTAATTACTGCAGTCCATATCCTGTTTTGTGGGTTAACGGAGGAGAAGATTGGGAAGATAACAGATATGTATTGAGTACTGACCAGATACTTTACATGTATTAACTTATTTTGCTTTACACATACTAACTCCCAGTAACTCTGTAAAATATAACAGTGGAGTAAGATTGTGTTATGTGTGACCCAATTAGAGATTATTGGGTCTTTAAGGTCCAAGATTAATCTTTTAGGCCCGTGTTGAAGAAATTATAAGAACACAGAAGCAGACATTGTTTATGTAATTGCTCAGTAATTAAAGAAATGCTTTAAATATGCCTCAAACTAGTGTGAAGTTGTTATATTTTTTATATTATTTTCTACAAATTTTCCCTAAACAAAGGTAACGTATAGTCTGTCTGACTCAGGAATAAGACTCAAGTTTCATACAACAGATGTCATTACCTTCTGATGAAACTTCTGATGAAAAACTCTACTTTTAATCTTTAAATATGATCTGCCATTTTCCCAGCTTTTTAAAACCTATCATCCAAATTCATTGAGACTTTCTTGACCACCCTGATCAGCACATTGCCTCTACTGCTTGCCTGAACCTGTCTCCCTTGCCTGATTGCCTGCAAGATGCCCTTGCCCATATCTTCATTATCTTATCCTTCGTTTTCACATATTTTCCCTTGGCAAAAAAACCCAATCCTGGAGAAATTTTAAGATTCATCTTCTTCCTTCCTTCCTCTGGACAGCTGAGTGTTCACTGGCCCACTCAGTTTGTGGTGTGTAGATTTAGCATGAGTCCCTTCGTTCATCTGGCCTTGGGGAGTATTCCTTTCCAACAGGAACTTTTCTAAAGCTTCTAATCCTCATCCTGCTTGACCTAGCTAAAGCTTTTAGCACCATTAATCACTGTCTTCTTGAAATGCCTTTTCAAAGAATATTTCTGTAATACTATTGGCTCACAGTGCTCTTTTTCTTGATTATTGTTTTTTAGTCTCTTTTCTATATCTTCCTCAGCCTTTCATTCAAAGTTTGGTATTCCCAAAAATTCTGTTCTTCCTGGGTGAACTTATTTACATATATGCCTTCATTTTCTACCAACGTGTTGG
>NW_007726756.1:55668-56693 GCF_000696425.1 Galeopterus variegatus
TTCTGTTCTTCCTGGGTGAACTTATTTACATATATGCCTTCATTTTCTACCAACGTGTTGGCAACTTGTAGTAGTCATCTCCATCTCTTCACTGAGCTCCACTCACATGTTCCATTTCCTATCTGACATCTCTACTTGAAACCATAGTAAGAACCTGAAACTTAGTAGCATGTCCAGAATGGAACTCACTTCACTGCTGACCAGTCTGCTCCTTTCACAGTTTCTCCTTCCTCAGCAAATGGCATAACTGTCCATCCAGAAACCAACTGCTCCTTCTCTTTCTCCATGTCAACTCTTTTAACAAGACCTGCAGTTTCTACTGAAAATTGTACCTCCAGGCCCATCTTTCCTTTACCACCTCCACTGCTACCTTGCGGTTCAAGCTATCCTCATCTCTTATCTGGACTCTCAGCTGCCTGCCCTTTTCAACTCCATTCTTTGCAGAGCAGCTAGAGTAATCTTTCAAAAATATGAATCACATCACTTCACTCTCTTATTTAAATCCTTTCAATGGCTTCCTGCTGTGCTTGGGATATAATGCAAGCCCTTACATACCCGAGGAGGCCCTGTATGACCTGGCTGGACTCTGCCTGCCTGCCCAAGACCTCCTCTTCCCAATCCTTCTCTTTTTAGCCACGCGAAACTTTCAGTTCTTCAGAGGAAAACTTTTACCATCCTAAGGTCTTTTGAATGCTGGTTCTTCTCCCTCTGAAGTTCCTCCTGGGAACCTCCCATGCCCGGCTCACTCTTATCCTTCAGAGCTCAGTGTAAGTGTCACATCACAGTGGTCGTGTTTGTTTCCTCTATCTAGATTTTTCCTTGGCACCAGGCTATCCTCCTTCAGACAATTTATCACAATCTCTGATTACTGTTGTGCTATTTGTTTCCTTGTCTTTTGTCTGTCTCCTTACTGAAATGCGAGCTTCATGAGGACAGTCACCGAGCCCATCATGGCAGTACTGCACCAACCCACATGGCAGGCACGTGGCCCCTGCATTCTGGGTGGGGAACAGACTGCTTCCTGC
>NW_007726756.1:57315-59457 GCF_000696425.1 Galeopterus variegatus
CCAACCCACATGGCAGGCACGTGGCCCCTGCATTCTGGGTGGGGAACAGACTGCTTCCTGCGTGCTGGAAACTAGGCTACTAGTCACCTTCTATCTAGTTTCTTTAACATTGAGAGTGTATCTTTTTAAAAATACAGTTTCAGAAAAAAAAAAAAAGAAAGTGTAATGTATTTTAAAACATACCAAATAACATGTTATAACATATGCCTGTGTGTGTGCCTATGGCAAATAATAAATAAAGTTATGCTTGGGTTGTAACATTTACTTTTGTAGAAGATATTTGTCATTGAATTGGGTATTTGGTTTACAGTTTTATAACTCTCGCAGATGCTATAACTTTGGTGATTGATCTTTTTATATTTGTTGTCCTTTGCAGTTCAGCAGTGCAGCGTGAGATGCATGAATGGTGGGACCTGTGCAGATGACCATTGTCAGTGCCAGAAGGGATACATTGGAACCTATTGTGGACAACGTAAGGAACATTGGGATAGAATCTATTAGAAATAATTTGATTTAGTGGGTATTTCATATTAAGTCATAATTTCAGGTCTTATAAAGTCTATGATCCTTTGAAAAAATAATTTTATGTAGTAAGCCGTACCTTATAACTGAATATGTAATTTTTACCCTACAAGAATTTTTCTAATTCTTTTAGAAAGTGCTTTATAGTATTGATGTTTTTGAATACCACTAGTATTTTATCAAATTTGACACGTATCACAGGTAAATATTTACTTGTTTTCTTTTATCTAGCTCCATAAAACATCTATACTTTTCTGAAGAAAAGTTGACGTTTGCCGTGATCTGTCTCTTTCTCTCTGCCTTCCTCCTTCCCCCCACCTCTCTCTCTCTCTATATATATATGTAATACACACACACACACACACACACACAGTTGGCTCTCCCTATCTGCAGGTTCCACATCTACAATATATATATATGTAATACACACACACACACACACACACACACACACACAGTTGGCTCTCCCTATCTGCAGGTTCCACATCTACAATTCAACCAACCAAAAAATTAAAAATAACAATGCAACAATTAAAAAAATACAAATTCAAAAATACGGTGTAAAAACTATTTACATAGCATTTACGTTGTATTAGGTATTATAAGTAATCTAGAGATGATTTAATGTATATAGGAGGATGTGCATAGGTTATGTGCAAATTCTAGGCTGTTTTCTATAAACGACTAGAGCATCCACAGATTTTTGGTATCTGTGGGATGAAGGTGAGGGTGGGGGTCCTGGAATCATTTAGCCACAGATTCCTGGAGATAACTGTATGTGATTTTTTAGGATATCTCAAAATTAACCTGAGGAGAGGCAATATCATAAATTATCCTTTGCTCAAATATATTTAATACCACAATACACTATGAAGCAATTTTTAAACATCAGATGTCATTGTGAAAGAGGGAGCCTTAATCCAGCAAAGCTAGTATCTTCACTGGAGAATATCCTGTACTAATCAAGAAATAACCTTTTAGCAAGGATTTAAAAGGATTGTAGCTCTAGAATTGTGACTCATCACTGGGGAATACTTTTGATTACTGTTTCCAAAATTTTGGGACTTTTATGGGTATTCACATATTTTTAGATGAGTAGAAGGATATGACATTAAAGAAAGTTGAATCACAAGTAGTAAGAAAGTCCCTTTTCACTTCATTAACATTTCATTAGATGCAGTCTAGGCTTGATGCTAATCTCGAGGCTGCCCTCAGAATTTTTGATCTCTTTTTTTTAACATAACAAAACCAAGTCTTAGGTATGTGAGAATATCTAGTTTGTTTTTGATTAACATTTATTTCTGCTGCAGTTTTTACATTTTTAAAAATTGTAGTGAAATATATATAACGTAAAATTTTCCATTTTCCCTATTTTAAGTGTACAGTTCAGTGATATTAAGTGCATTCACATTGCTATGCAAGCCTCGCCACCATGCATCTCCAGAACTTTTTTCATGTTGCAAAATTGAAGCTCTGTATCCATTAAGTGGTAACTCCCTATTTCCCTGTCACCCCAGCCCTGGCAACCACCATTCTACTTTCTGTCTCTATGAATTTGACTATAGTTGGTACCTCATGTTAGTGGAATCATGCAGTATTTGTCCTTTTGTGACTGACGTA
>NW_007726756.1:60410-64300 GCF_000696425.1 Galeopterus variegatus
TTAAGGCCAGGAGTAGGCCAACATTTTCTGTAAAGGCCAGGTAGTAAATATTTTAGACTTTGCTTTCTCTGTGGCAAATACTGAACTCTGTCATTATAGAGCAAAAGTGATCATAGACAATATATAAATGAAAGAGCTTGAGTGTATTTCAGTGAAACT
This sequence comes from Galeopterus variegatus, assembly GCF_000696425.1. Lineage (NCBI taxonomy): Eukaryota > Metazoa > Chordata > Mammalia > Dermoptera > Cynocephalidae > Galeopterus > Galeopterus variegatus. The sequence continues at coordinate 60,570 of NW_007726756.1, forward strand.
TTATTGCTAAAATACTTTATAGACACTGAAATTCAAACTTCATATAGTTTTCACTTGTCATAGAATATTATTCTTTTGATTTTTCAACCACATAAAACTGTAAAAACCCCTTTTAGCTCATGGGCAGTACAAAAACAGTCAGTGGGCCAGATGTGGCCTACGGGCCATAGTTTTCAGACCGCTTGTGTGGTTGGTTCTCAGGTATGACAAAAGCTGTTAAGGTAATCTGAGATTGACTGAAGTTGAAGAAGTGGATTATTAAGGTATTAAAGAGAATACAGTTCACTGAGGCCAGTTTTCTAGCAAGAATAGGATGGGCCAGTGTACTTCTCTAGGCTGGGGTTGGCCAGGAGAGAGCAAGAAAGAGCTGGACAATAGCAGAACAGATATGTGCAGCAAAGTTTTCTTTTTAATGGATGATTCTTTGTCTTTGTATATTTAGGTGTTTATAAAATTTTATAAAATGGACAACAGCTTATAACCAGAAAAACAGCAAAAGTCCATTATGAGCACAATATTTATTTATTATTATTATTATTATTATTATTATTATTATTATTATTATTATTATTTTTTGATGGATGATTCTTTGTCTTTGTATATTTAGGTGTTTATAAAATTTTATAAAATGGACAACAGTTTATAACCAGAAAAACAGCAAAAGTCCATTATGAGCACAATATTTATTTATTATTATTATTATTATTATTATTATTATTATTTTTTGGTCCTTTTTTGAGACCGGCCGCACTGCGCTCAGCCAGTGAGCGCACCGGTCATCCCTATATAGGATCCAAAACCGCGGCGGGAACGCTGCTGCGCTCCCAGCCCGCACTCTCCCGAGTGCGCCACGGGCTCGGCCCTGAGCACAATATTTATAAGAAGGCAGATTTATGTACCTTTTATACACCTGACAAAAGTGTTAAGAAAGCTGATTAAAATTCTGTTTTACAGAGTTTGGTAGCCAGAGAAGAGACACAATTAACCTTCTTGAAACCTAACCTTTGTTCTGTGATGGGGGGCAATGATAATTACTTTAAAATCACAGGGTTAAGAGCTTTGCCTTGCCTATTTTTTCAGAGTATTTGCTCAAATTGACCTTGAAACTAGCCCTTTACAGCCTGAATTAGGCTGCTGTACCTGTCTTGGGCACACATGTGTATGTATGTATTTTGCTCTGGTAGGTGTTTCTCTTTCCTGTCTTCACACAGAAATGGGAGGCTAGGGAATGGGGCAGTGACTTGACAGTCTTCTGCCCCTGTGTCAAACCGTATTGGTGATACCTCACTTTCTAGTCAGGGAAAAGCAAAAGGTACTGGGTTAGAAAATCAGCCTATACCTTTAAATTTGTTCTCTAGGTGTCTCGTGGGATGAAGCTCTCTTGTCTAATGTTTGTCTCAGGGATAATAGAACATATGCTACAAGCAAAATATGTAACTGACAAAATTCATTAGTCAGCAAAGAAGAAGGTGAAGGTGTTGTAACTAATAGGTATCAGCTCAAGAAATAGTTTAAGGAAGACACTTTCTAAGTTGTCTTACGTAGAGTGTTACAGTACTGAGAGTAAAGATGCAGATAAAACAATTTTCAACTTGTGAATTCAGAAAAATTCTAGCAAGATGATGTTTGCTAAAATGAGGATTATAAAAACATTTCAACTGCTTAGCTGCTTTCCTGGAAATGTAATCAGCACTCTTTAGAAAGAAAGCATTCTTACATCTTGTTCAGCAATGTTGACTGAGTAGCTACTGTGTGTTCCACACTGTGCAAGGTGATGGGAACGCACCAGTGAACGAGAATAGGATGCCTGGCCACACAGAGCTTACATTCTGCTAGGGAAGACAATCAACAAGTGAGTGAAAGGTACATACCTCATACAAGTTTAGGAAGTGAGAAGTTCTGGGAGAAGAATAAGGCAGGGTAAGGAGGAGAGAGTCTGAGTCAGGATTAGCAGTTCCCTGCTGTTTTATGTCGCGGGTCTCTGAGAAAGTGACATATTTCAACACAGACCTGAGTCTGTGCTTGTAGATCTATGGGAAAAGTGTTCTAAGCAGAGGGAAAAAGCAAAATTCAAAGGACCCATGGTGGGAACAGGCTTCATGTGTTTTGAAAGCAATAAGATCCATATGCACAGAGTAAAGTGGGGAAGAGGGGTAAAGATAGGAAGTGAGTTCAGAGAGGGAGGTGTAGGGCCTTACAGGCCAAGGAAAGAAATTTGGATTGTACCCTAAATATTGTGGGAAGCCACTGGAGCATTTTGAGTCTTTGCATGATGCAATCTTTCTAACATTTAAAAAAAACAATTGCTCACTCGGCTTTGTTGAGACTGGATTGTAGGGAAGGCAAGAGATAATGAAAGACCAGTTAGGAGGCTACTGCCGGCAAATTATGTTGCATCTGTAGTAATTTTTGAATATGTTGTAAGTGCTTGGATTAAACTTGTATTTTGGAGGTAGAATCTATGGAAGACAGTGTGTGCGGCTGGAACAGGTGTGGTGGGTGAAACAAATAGAAAAAGCAGAGATCAAAAGTGACAGCTACAGGGTTTTGATGGAGCCTGGCTGAATGGTGTTGTCATTTCCTGATATGGGAAAGATTGAATGAGGAGTGGTTGTGTAGGGAGTGGTGGGGCTGAGGACAAGAGTGCTGTTTTGTTAAAGAAGACTGTTAGACTTCCAAGTGGAAAGATCTGTGAACTCAGATTTTAGGAGAAAGGTCAGAGATAGAGACATAAATTTGGGAGCATATAGATTGGATTTTTATATAGACATTTTTAATCATAGGCCTAGATGAAGATCACTAGGAAGTTGTTGTAGATAGAGAAAAGGGGTGAAACCATAGCCCTCATTCAACCCAACATTTTGAGGTGGGGAAGAGGAAGAGAAGCCAGCAAAGAAGAGTGAGAAGGAGTAGACGACAGGATCACAGGAAATCTGGCAGAGGGTGGTATCCTGGAAAACAAAGGAGGAAGGCTGCACCAGTAGTAAAGATTCATAGTGCATTATGTCAAAGCAATATGCTCTTGTTTCTTTCTTCCTTTTAACATTTTAACCTATTTTAGAATGCTATTTTTATTTGGTATGTTTGTATAGAAGTAACAACCATAATTTCAAATTTGACTTATGCCCATGTGTCTATATCTCTGCTGAGTTGTACAGTAGTTTGTCTAATAAAACTCTTTATCTGTCATATTACCTGGCACAAAGTAGGTGCTCAGTAAATATCTGCTGAATAAAAATGTTCTTTAAATATCTGGGCTTTTACCGTACATGACCAATGCTCTGTTTCACAAGCTGACCAATGTGAAATAGTACGCTTTCCCCTTCTCCCCAGATGGTGGTGGACAATTAAGAAACCGGCTTTTATTTTCATCTATAGTATATCTTTTTCTTCCCTGCCTTTAGCTTTATTTCCGTACTAGGTATAGGCATTTTTTTTTTTTTTCTTCCTGGATGGTCAGCATTCCTTCCATGGTAGAAATTTAGGCACCTTCAAGTTTCTTTCCAGTTCCAGTTGAAATGTAAATTACTGTTTCCATTATGTTTTGTTACAAAAAATACTATTTTGTAGAATATCTTTCATCATAACTCATTCAAAAGAAGAAAATTTACCTGTCTTATTTTTCCTTCTACTTTTTTTTTTTTTTTTTGTCTTTTTGTCTTTTTCCGTGTCCGGCAACGGATCGCAACCCTCAGTGTTGCCCCCGTACCGGACTGGGGACCGGCAATGGG